>NW_025765546.1:0-147471 GCF_003918875.1 Haliotis rubra
AGAAATTAGGGGGCTTCACTTTAAGCAACGTGTTTGTTTCCAAATACTACGCTTTGAGACTCTATAAAGACGTACTTAGGTAGATCTAACACTAATCTATGGATATAAACACATTTCCAAGATACATGTGTGAGGTTTAGTTTGTTTTTGACATCACGGGCAGAGTCGGGCCGAACAGCGACTAAACACTTTTGGTTGAGGCTATGTTGTGTTTGGGGAGAGAAAAGGGCTTCACTTTAACAGAGCAGAGTATCTTTACATGTGGCATTTTTAACATCACACAGTGATAATTAGGTAGATATAATACTAATCTATGGAATGAAAACACAAATCAGGACCTATATGTGTGAGGGTTAAGGTTGTTTTTGAGAGTCCGGACCCAAGCCGGACCGAAAGCTGTCAATGACTATGTCTTTGTTGAGAATATGTAGAAAGAGGTTTCACTTTCAGCAACGTGTTTTGCTTCAAATACTACGCTTTGAGACTCTATAAAAGTGATACTTAGGTAGATCTAACACTAATCTATGGATATAAAGCACATTTCAAGATACATGTGTGAGGTTTAAGCTGTTTCTGACATCACGGGCCAAGTCAGGGCCGAACGGCGACTAAACACTTTTGATTGAGGCTATGTTGTGTTTGGGAGAGAAAAGGCTTCACTTTACCGAACCAGTTATCTTTACATGTGGCATTTTGTAACATCACACAGTGATATTGAGGTAGATATAATACTAATCTATGGAATTATAAACACAAATCAGGGACATATGTGTGGGGTTAAGGTTGTTTTGAGAGCCCAGGCCAAGCCGGACCGAAAGCATGTTATACTATGTGGTTGTTGGAATGTATAGAAATTAGGGCTTCACTTTAAGCAACGTGTTTGCTTCAAATACTACGCTTTGAGACTCTATAAAGACGTACTTAGGTAGATCTAACTCTAATCTATGGATATAAACACATTTCAGGATACATGTGTGAGGTTTTAGTTTGTTTTTGACATCACAGGCCAAATCGGAGCTGAACAGAGACTAAGCACTTTGATTGAGGAACTATGTTGTGAAAGGGAGAGAAAAAGGAGCTTCCCACTTTGCCGAACCAGTTATCTTTACATGTAAGCGTTTGTAGTATCCACACAGTGATATTAGAGGTAAGATATAATACCAAAATCTCTATGGATGAAGAAGACAAATCCAGGACACATGTGTGAGGTTTAAGGTTGTTTTTGAGAGTCCGGACCAAACCGGACTGAAAGCATGTTATACAGATGTGGTTGTTGAGAATGTATAGAGTGGGAGCTTCACTTTAAGCAACGTGACACTTCAAATACCACGCTTTGTGAGACTCTATAATGAGACGTACTTGGATTAGATCCTAGCACCAATCTATGGATATAAACACATTCCAGGAAATACATGTGTGAGGGTTTAAGCTTTGTTTGACATCACGGGCCAAGAATCCAGACCAGACAGCGACTAAACACTTTTGATTGAGGGCTATGTTGTGTTTGGGGAGAGAAAAGGGCTTCACTTTACCGAACCAGTTATCTTTACATGTGGCATTTTGTAACATCACACAGTGATATGTTAAGGTAGATATAATACTAATCTATGGAATTAAACACAAATCAGGATATATGTGTCCAGGTTTAAAGGTGTTTTGAGGCCAGGGCGAAGCCGGACCAGAAATCATGTTATACTATGTGAAGTTGTTGAGGGAATGTACTAGGAACTAGGGCTTCACTTTAAACAACGTGTTTGTTTTTTCAAATCACTACTGCTTTGAGACTCTATAAAGACAATACTTAGGGGTAGATATAACTCTATTCTAGAGATATAGACAGACATCCGGATACATGTGTGAGGTTAAAGGTGTTTTTGACATACACAGGCCAAGTCGGGCTGAACAGAGACTAAACACTTTTGATTGAGGCTATGTTGTGAATGGAGGAGAAAAGGGCTTCACTTTAACGGAGCAGGTTTCTTTACATGTGGCATTTCTTAACATCACACATGATATTTAGGTAGATATAATACTAATCTATGGAATTAAACACAAATCAGGATATATGTGGTGAGGGTTTAAAAGGTGTTTTTGAGAGTCCGGACCAACGGACCTGAGCGCTAATAATACAGTGTCTTTGAGGGTGAGAATATGTAGAAAGAGAGTTTCACTTTCAGCAACGTTTTTACTTCACGCATACTACGCTTTGAGACTCTGTGATGTGATATTTAGGTAGATCTAAACACTAAATCTATGGATATAAGCACATTTCAAAATACATAATGTGTGAGTTTAAGCTGTTTCCTGACAACCCGGACCAGAATCGGGCCGAACGGCGACTAAGCACTTTGATTGAGGCTATGTTGTGTTTGGGGAGAGAAAAGGGCTTCACTTTACCGAACCAGTTATCTTTACATGTGGCATTTTGTAACATCACACAGTGATATTGAGAATTAGAATATAATACTAATCTATGGGAATTAAACCTACAAATCAGGATATATGTGTGAGGTTTAAAGGTATGTTTTGAGGCCGAGGGCAAGCCCGGACCAAGAAATCATATTTATACTATGTGGTTGTTGACAATGTATAGAAATTAGGGCTTCACTTTAAGCAACGTGTTTGTTTCAAATACTACGCTTTGAGACTCTATAAAAAGGCATTGCTTAGAGTAGATATAACTCTATTCATAGAGATATGGAGACAGACATCAGGATACATGTGTGAGGTTAAAGGTGTTTTTGACAGCCACAGGCCAAGAGTCCCGGAGCTGAACAGCGACTAAACACTTTTGATTGAGGCTATGTTGTGAATGGAGAGAAAAGGAGCTTCCACTTTAACGGAACGGAGTTTCTTTACATGTGGCATTTTGTAACATCACACAGTGATATTTAGGTAGATATAATACTAATCTATGGAATTAAACACAAATCAGGACACATGTGAGGTTTAAAGGTGTTTTTGAAAGTCAGACCAACTGGACTGAGAAGCTAATGACCACAGTGTCTTTGGTGAGAATATGTAGAAAAAGAGAAGTTTCACTTTCAGCAACGTTTTTTGCTTCACATACTACGCTTTGTGAGACTCTGTGAAGTGATATTTGGGTAAGATCTAACACCAATCTATGGATATAAACACATTTCAAAATACATGTGTGAGGTTTAAGCTGTTTTCTGACAGCCCCGGACCAAGAATCGGGCCGAACGGCGACTAAACTTACTTTTGATTGAGGCTATGTTGTGTTTGGGGAAAAGGGCTTCACTTTGCCAGACCAGTTATCTTTACATGTGGCATTTTGTAACATCACACAGTGATATTGAGGTAGATATAATACTAATCTATGAGATTAAACACAAAATCAGGATATATGTGTGGGGTTAAGAATGTTTTTTGAGAACCAAGGCGAAGCCGGACCAGCATGACTGTGATGCTGTGTGGTTGTTGAGAATGTATACCAGAAATAGGGCTTCACTTTAAGCTTAACGCGTGTTTGTTTCAAATACTACGCTTTGAGACTCTATAAAGACGTACTTAGGTAGGAGTATAACTCTATTCTAGAGATATAGACAGAAATCAGTATACATGTGTGAGGGTTGGAAGCTTTTCTGACAGCCGGACCAAGTCCAGACTGAACAGCGACTTAACACTTTTGATTGAGGCTATGTTGTGTTTAGGGAGAAAAAGGAAAATTAGCTTTACCGAACCAGTTATCTTTACATGTGGCATTTTGTAACATCACACATTGATATTTAAGTAGATATAATACTAATCTATGGAATTAAACACAAATCAGGATACATTTGTTTGGTGAAGATGTTTTTGAGAGCCAGAGACAAGGCTGACCGAGGCAGCTTGTGATACAGTGTCTTTGTTGAGAATATGTAGAAAAGAGAGCTTCACTTTCAGCTTGACGATTTTTAAGCTTCAAATACTACGCTTTGAGGACTCTGTAAAGTGTTATGAAGGTACATATATTACTAATCTATGGATATGAAACGCATTTCAAGATACACGTGTGAGGTTTCGGGTTGTTTTACGACACCACGGGCCGAGTCAGGGCTGAACAAATGACTAAATAGCACTGATTGCGGATTTTGTTTTTCCGGGACTTTTCCCCTAAATTGTTGGGAATGGAGGAGAAAGGGCTTCACTTTTACTTTACTTGATGAAAGTGGTATTTGAGTAAGATATAATACCATTTTTGTGTTTCATATGTATTAGTAAATATAAGCATATACATACGCTGGCTGGCTATCTGATTTGGACTGGTATTATTTACACAATGAAAACATAAAATTTTTATTGTTTTGAAATGCATACTTTTGTTTGATCCTAGAATAACATATAACAAAATGTTGTGATTTCAAATATTTCTTTTAATTTACATAATCATGACATGTTGCTTATTGACGCTCCGCCGACATCCAAATCTTCTTACCTCAAACATCCTGTGCTCATTCAGCATGAGACAATAAAGGTTAATTAAGAGAACCCCAATATCTTAATTAAGGAAAGAAAAGCAGTCAAGGGAAACACTGTCATCGCCACCCAGGACCCCAGGATGTCACACGCTAAGAGAAGTGAAAGCAGCCTTCCCTCATTGACATATCAAGGAAAACACATAACAACAAGACGGTGTCTTTTCTACCAGGAATCTCAGTGGTATGTAGTCATTTATTTGTTGTTGTTGTTTTCACCATTAACTATATATTTTTCAATCAAACTATGCATTTGTGAAGGCAGGGGAAAATTATCATTAAATGTGCAGGTTTCGTTTTAATATTCTGCAATCCATTTTAGTATGCAGTGGCCAGCCCGGCCCGACTTTTCTTGGCCCGACTTTTAGGCCATCCCCCTGAGACGTGCTGCCGTGCCTCGGGATGCTGCAATAGAGGTTCGACGTGTCCGAGAGGTCAAAACTTGCTGAAATGGAGGTTGACCATCATTCGAAGTAACGACGAATGAAACAAATGCATGACGAGGTAGCCGTCAGCTCTTGCTGGTCTCACTCTCAGTGTTGTGTGCCATTTCCACTTCTGACAGAGCGATTTCGTTACTGTAACTAGTTATGGTAAGTAACACGTATTTTGTAACTTTTAAAGTTTGAAGAAAACGTTGTTTTTGTTATTCTCCTTACGAGCAGGGGTTTTGAATCGATTCAGGGAAAAAGAATGTGTTGCAAGAGGGACACATGCTTTACAAAACTTTTCACGCGAAACATTAGGGGCCTCTCACTGTAAGAATCATCAAAACTTACAGTACACTTTTCGCTTTACAAAGGGTGCAGCCCAAGGCGTCTGTAGCGACCAGAACTGGGATACGACCAGAACTGGGATAAACAGTCCACAATTTCGTAAAACCCTATTTACTGCAGTACTGCTCGGTTAGCTCTAAAACTTAAAGGCGATCTATGCGCGGAATATGATTTAGTTAATGTTTTTGTGAGGAGACACTGAAAATTATCAGTTACATATTTCCATATTCCTCTGCAAATATGTAGCTAATTTAATTTTCCAATATAGTTGGAAGCACCTTAAGGGTTTCCAATATTTTTATACTAAATCAGTTATTCAATGCGTTTATATCGATGTGGCAATTCCCACTCAACAAACCCTTTCATGGTGTGCGATGTTTCATTTTCATTAACTGTGTTGTTTTATAATGCAAGCATCATATAATTTACATCCACGTAATAAATATCATATGTCGGCAACGTTAATGGAAATAAGCTCAAACATCATTGTGTTCTGAAATAATTCTGATTTTTGTGCGTATTAGTTGTATGTAACTGTGAACAAATGTCCGTATACGGAGTGTTTGTGACAGAATTTATGCATTTATACATGATCCTTAACTTAAATTGGTTGCATAGTTCAACTGTTTTGGAGTGCGGCTCCAAGCTGAAGCCAAACAAATCAAATTGGGACGTTTATAATTTATGGCTGGCGGTGATTATTTTAGGGGGTCACCCACTTTGTTCTGGGGAGGTAGAAGGGACATCAATTTTGTACACAAATACTAGGGGTGATTGATGATGAATCATGAATCATCACCCATCATTATAAGAACTATCCCTTAGAATAAAAGTATTGAAAATAAAAATATTGTAATTATCATTCAAGCTGAAAGGCAAGAGTGTGTGTGTGTGTGTAGAGAAGTTTGAAATTGAAGTTTGAGTAGAGATCATAAAGTCAGCATCACACACCCCATCAGTTATGAACTATCCCTTAGATAAAAGTGTTGAAAACAAAATATTGAGTATCATTCAAGCTGAAGGGGCAAAGGTGTGTGTGTGTGTGTGTGTGTGTGTATTATTATTGTGTGTGTGTGTGTGTGTGTGTGTGTGTGTGTGTGTAGTATTGTGTGTGTGTGTGTGTGTGTGTGTGTGTGTGTGTACACACATATATAACTCCATCACAGCAGATAGAAAAGAGGAGGAAAGAAGTATGTGGATATATTAATAGAAGAGCCAAACCTTTCCACGTCGATAAGTAATCTCTACAAAAGCAGAGTGAATGTACAATTCTGACTATATCATGAGCATGTATTTGTTTCAACAGTATTACAGGTGTCTTGATGTTGTTGAAGTAACAGTCATTGATTTATCATCACCGACATCTCACAGAATGAAAGTCGAGGGAAAGGGTATATATGGATATATAACTTACACCACACAGAATGAAAGTCAGAGAAGAATTTATATCCCAGGATATATAATTTTACACCTCACAGAATAAAAAGCGGGGAAAAGGTATATGGATATATAACACACCCTCACAGAATGAAAGTCGGGGAAGAATTATGTCGGATATATAACACACCACTACAGAATGAAAAGCGGAAGGAAAGTGGATATAACACACCTCTCACAGAATAAAGAAGTAGGGAAGGGTATATAGGATATATAACTTACACCTCACAGAATGAAAAGATGGGGAAGGGTCTATCAGGATATATAACACACCTCCACAGAATAAAAGCGAGAGAAAAGGAGTACTCTCGGATCATATAACACACCTCACAGAATGAAAGATGGGAAGGGTCTATGGGATATATAACACACCTCACAGAATAAAAGCCCGGGAAAAGGTATATCGGATATATAACACCTCTCCCACAGAAATGAAAAGATGGAAGGGTCTGCTCCCGGATATATAGCACACCCACACAAGAGAAGAAGTGGGAAGGAGTATGGGATATATAACACACCTCACAGAATGAAAGGCGAGGGAAGGGGTATGTCCGGATATGTAACTTGCACCTCTCTCACAGAATGAAAGTAGGGAAGGGTATATCAGATATAAAACTAGCAGACAGAGATGAAGGCAGGCAGTATGTGGGATAAAACTAAGCCACGCAGAATGAAGACGGGAAGGGTATATGGATATGTAACTTGCACCATACTTGGAGATGAGAGGCGGAGATGGTATGTGGGATGTGTGGCATGCACGGAGATGAGAGGAGGCGGGCGATTTGTGGGATGAAAGGCTAGGCTGCAGGGTGAAGGCGGAGGTTGTATGGGATGTATGGCACTCACGGAGATGAAGGCGGAGATGGTGTATGGGATGTATAACTTGCAGGATGAAGGCGGAGGGGTATGTGGGATGTAAGGCTTTTAGCGGGATGAGGCCGGTGGTATGTCAGGATATGCAACACACTACAGAATGAGAAGAAGCGAGGCGGTCTATGGGATATAACTTGCACCATACAGAATGAAAGGCGGGGGCAGTCGCCGGATATATAACTTACACCATGCAGAATGAAAGAAGCCCGAGGAGCGATTCCCTTCTCCGGATATATAACACACCTCATAGAATGAAAAGAAGGCAAGGAAGAAGGTATATCCGATAGCCTGCTCCTACACAGAGATATGAAGAAGCGGGAAAGGTATATCCGATATATAACTTTACCACAGAATAGTAAGCAGGAAGAGGTATATAGGATATATAACCACACCACACAGAATGAAAGAGCAGGAAGGAGTATGTAGGGTATATAACACACCACAGAATGAAAAGCGGGAAGGGTATATCCGGTTAATATAACACACCACACAGAATGAAGAGCGGGGAAGAATTTATATAGGGTATATAACTTGCACCACACAGAATGAAAAAGAGCAGAGAATATAGGATATATAACACACCACAGGAATAGAAAAGCGGGGAAAGGTATATGAATAAAACTAACCCACAGAATGAAAAGAGCGGGAGAGTTGTACAGCTATATTTCTATTCATTTCAGACTGAAGAGTGAGAGGTGTGCATAACATGCTATATATACTCATGCCAATAATGGCTGTCACCCCGCCCCACCCCAGCCCCCACACACCCACCCTCTCTCGAATTAAAACATTTGAAGGGTGACAATAAGTATTGGCATGAGGGATATTACAAGTCAGTGTCATGAGCTGGTTTCAAATTTTGTTACCAGTCCCGGGCTACCTATGCACCTGAAAGTTACCCCAGCCACAAAATAATTCACTAGCCGAGAAATTTGAATGTAGAAAGTGAGCAAAAGATTGCAAAATAGATGAGAATAAAAGAATAATGTCGTATGGCATGGGTTTTATCATAACTTAACAAGTCGGAGAAGAGTAAATATTTACAAAATAACCCGAAAATTAGATTGTGGGATGGGTGGAGTACGGGGAAGAGATAGTTTCTTGTTGTATTGGATATGCTGCATTATGCATACAAATACAAGTCCTATATATCTTCATACTTCTTAAAACCTGTAACATATATGGGTGCTTGACACAACCTACCACCACTGTGTGTTATTGATAGCGATGGCGTCGTGTGTGTGGTTATAACTATCTTCTTCATTTTTATATTTTATATGTACCATCAAGTAATTAGTGTCACCGTGAGCCAACTGGCTGGGTGGTCTTTTAATGTAATCATACTATGTCTATACAATTTGTATCTGACATGTGACACTTTGAAAATAATTTCTTCTTCTTCTGATTGGGGTATCCTGGTGGTTAAGGCTCCAGACCCAGACCGGGTTCCCTGTGATGTGCTGGAATATTGCTAAAAGTAACATGAGCCATGCTCGCTCACTTTCTAGGCTCTTCTTCTTAGGTGCCAATCATGGTGCTCGCACGCCATTTCGCTTTGGACATATATGGGTTATGCTGTTTTCTATGACCGAGAGCCGTTTATGAGCCGTTTTTTCTGCCAAGTGTTGCTGAACGTTCCGATTGGTTGATGATTTTGCTGGATATGGCTGGATGTCCTTATGTTTCCACATGCCCAGTCTTGTAACTTAGATGTTTGTTGAATGTAGGCGGTCAGGTATAAATTTGTCGCTGTTCAACTGCAGTTTGTAGTTTAAAGATCATGCATCGGGATATACTGGGATGTCTTTAGGATGTTCATTATCCCGGTAACATGTGTTGCCGCTATGTAGCTGTGTCATGCTTAGTATGTTTGGCCTTTGGGTGTCGTTGAAAGGTGTTGAAGTGTGGTGAGCGAAATGCACAAATGCTGGTCTCACCAATGTTTCATTAGTTATTATGTGCGGTATATCGGCATGCCATGTCTTAAAGGCTATGCATTTTTCACTGCATTAAGATGGAATAACATTTTGTCCACCTGTCATGTGCATGGAATTTGATCAATGCTTTGTACTCTTGGCCATGTGACCTCTGATAGCAGATAATTTCTTGTTCTTGTTCTATTTTTATTGTTCTTTTGTACATGAAGTTTGAAGAAATCAGCTTTAGAATGGTATGCATTGAAAATATTGTAAAGAATGAAATGAATGTTATTCCACAGAAAACATCAGAATTTTGCTTAATTGTTGTGATTGGTACACAGTACATGACATTGTTGTTCATTTTAACAATGAAATACTGCTCAAAAGATGTTTTTGTTTTTGGAAGCTGCATCATAGGTATGTATACCATTAGCCATGAGAAGTTAATGGTCATGATAGTCATGGAATATAAGAAACTTTAGACTTGTTAACACCCAATCTAAAGCTCAATACTTCAGAAGCATATTCCTATAACCTATTAAGATTGTTAGATAGGTTAAGAATGTAAACATTACTTTTTATAGTACCTTTCCCCTTCAGTTATAACTGCACAATTATAACTACATGTATATTATTCATGTTTTTTCTTCAATGCTTTGTTCTTGTCAAACAAGTGATAAAACCCACATATATAATATATTTTTGAAATTCATTTTATCAAATTTAACAACCAAAATCACTGTTAGTCCTATCAAACAAAAACTTTTCAAGATAAAACTTACTCACAGTCCTTCTTAAATTTACTTGTCCAATAGTATACCTTATTAATCCAAATTCATATTTAATACCTTAGAGGTCACATAACTTTTCAACATATTGTATACATGGGTTAAAATCAAGACAACATTATCTGTTTACATGCATTTTTAAACATTAAAAATTACCCTAATATATACATTCCCATCAAATTGATTCACAGATTTACAAATTTACAGTATTTCTCCCACAAAATGTCTATATGAGATAACCACCTTGCTCAAATAAACAGTGGGGTTCTCACACCTTTCATAGGTCAGTTCCTCCTTGGAATTCTTATTTCAACAATCTGGTGAGCAGCAACAGAATCCTGAACAGACAACTTCTCCCAGTATGAGTGGGGAAGCTTATCTGGTGGCTTATGTTTATGGGAAGTCTGCACAGTCAGTGCTAACTCAAGCCTGGTCTCTATTCCGTTAGTTCAGCCATTAACAGACAGTTTTAACCAATTCCACTTTTCACCAATTCAGTTCAAGCACTCATGTCAAGAGATGATGGCAATTTATTGATTATAATCATCCTTTGATATACTAATTATGAATACATATCATCTGTCAAATACTGGGTTTGTTTTCTGTACATATTACAATGTTTTGCAGCAAAGTGTGTAGATGTGACACTGTATAGTGTATACCTGGACTCATTTGGCTCAATGAAATGTGACTGTGTTTTATAGTGCATCTGTAACATGGCATTCAAGTGTAAGGAAAGCATCTTCTTTATTGGGGAGGTAACATGTAAAGGTGTGCATGTGTTTGAGGGTGTGACAGATGTGCTTTGTTATGTAAAAAGATATTGCTGTGCGTGGTTGTGATTGTTAACATGTGGTGGTGACATGTGTATATTCGTCTCCTTGTGATGTTGTCAGGGGGACCATGTATTATGTTATATGATTAATACTGCAGGTGTTTGCTCAATAACAAAACCTTGCTCTTAAAATGTTTTCTGTTCAGTTATGTTAACAGAGAGTGTTAAGGTGTAAAGGGTTCACATGCACTGGGCTTTTGGTGGCTAGTTAATCTGTATGTGCATGGGACATAAAGAGGCCAGGCGGTCGCGTGGAGACAACATTTGTGTTTTGTATGAATTCTTGCGGTTGCTGTCGTCCGAAGTGGATGTGTGTTCCCCGGTGCCCAGTCACGGCTGTGTGAGTAGCCTGGGGTGGAGGCTGTTGAACTGTTTTGCACCACTTCCTCCACTCAGATGTCTTAGACCCCCCCTCCCTCCTCTACCCATCCCAGTGTCAGTGTCAGTGTCCACAACTGTTAACTAGTTGGGTTTGATGGAATTAATTAAAGAGTGTAAGAACATTTGGCCTCTGGGTTTATAGCCAAAGGTTTCCAAGAATACGTTATCAAGATAATTATACAATGTTTCCTTCATGGTGAAGTTGTCAAGTACAGGCACTGATATAGAAGAACTTCAAAGAAGAAGAAAAAGAAGAATGGCCATCTTCACCTGATGCCTAAAACACATAGGTGAAGTTAATGTTCATTTTAAATTCTACCAGATTTTATGACCGCTGGAAACTGCTAATTTGTTCTGTATACAATATCAGCCTGCAATGATAAAAATACTTATGAGAATTTACCATTTCTTGCAAGTTTTCAAATTAATTTTTGTGTTGGTTGTTTCCACACTGTTAATACATTCCTTGTGAAGGAAGTCTTATTGAGTATACTTATTATTTTAATTCTATGTATCATTGTTGTTATTAAGTAATTATATATATATGGATCGAATTTCAATGATATTTATGAGAAAATTCTGTCAAGTCTATTTATCCTTGGCATTATCAGTTAAAAAGGACAAAGGTGGGAAATCAGAATCTGTGAAGAGTGTGAGATTATCTCTTACAAATGTACACATATTTTCAAAGGATGACCCATGTGTTTTTCAAATTTGATATGAAGTAGTAACATAGGTTTGAAATTTAGTTTTGACCGCTCCAAATGGTTTTAGGAAATTACCACACTGTATAAAATAATTCAGAAGCTAAATGAATTGGAATCTTATGACCTAAACTATGCTTGAAGTGAATTGGAAACATGGAAATGTTCCACTTGAATATATAATAAAACACACATAAATTTATCAAGGAATTATGTGTTCCACCAAACCTGAAATTATGAGTGATATGGAAAATGACCTTTCAGATACATTGATGATTTATTGGGCGATTTAAAGAAAACTCTCATTGAGCAAAGAAATAATCATTACAGAATTCAAACAATTATTAGAGAAACCTTTAGAAGTGTAAAATGAAGGCATGTTATCAAGTCTTCGTAAAATATATACTATATCTTGGAGACAACAAAGGACAGAAAGATGAGATACACAGAAGAACTGATATGACATAGAATGCAATAGTAGAATGAGAAAAAATACATCAAGAACATCTCACATCAAAGGAAACTCAATTAACCCGTGATTACACTACACAATATTTAGAAGCAATCCCTGGTAGAAACTAATAAGGTTCCTGGGGTGAAGGAACAATATCCAACGATTCATAAAATTCTATGAGACATATCCTAAGAAACTGAAAGTACAGTCCTCGACTTTACCCACCAGTCTAATAGCCAAGTCTGAGTAAAATTTCGGTGTTCTTGTCAAGTAGAGCACACACACTCCAGTCCCTGATAAAAGTAGAGACTAAAAATGCTGAAAATAATGCCAATTTACATTTTCAGTCAGCAAACTTGAGGGACTTTGGCACAGACTGCAGGGTACAGTAACCAAAGTTAGGGGTGCCAGAAACAGATGTATCATCATCTGGCAAAACATTTTAGGGAGCTGTTGCTGTTGTGCTGTGGGCTGAATAATGTTGTCCTCCTTGACATGAAGAGTGTTCTGTGTGTATTGGTGAGGTGGATCTGCTAAAGGAATTTTTGAGTTCAGGGTGCAGAAATGGCGGTTCGGCTTCGGGAAACTATGCAGGTTCCGGAGGCATTCTTTGAGGAACAAGTGCGTCATGAGATGGATAACTTAGTATGAATTGTTGTTTCGAATTTGTAAAGGGGTATTAAAGTGATGATGCGGGTTTGTACCAGGTTGGAACGCGGTGTTCACTTTCGTTTAACTCTGTAAGGGTGGATGTGATAAATGGAATGGAGACCCTAATGCGGGAGCTGCGGTGAAGGTAGCGGCATGTGGCCTGTTTCCCACTACTCTCACTACACCCTCTTCCCTCAGCTCACCCACTCTGCCTCCAGTCGCTCAACCCACTACCACTCACTACTCTCACTGCACCCTCTTCCTCTCTCGACTCACTCCACTCCGGCTCCACTCCAGCCCACTACACTACTCTCACTACACCCTCTTCCCTCACTCGACTCACTCCGGCTCCAGTCCTCAGCCACTCACCACTGCTCTCACTACACTGCACCCTCTTCCCTCACTCGACTCTCCTCCTGCTCCACCCACTACACTACTCTCACTACACCCTCTTCCCTCACTCGACTCACTCCGCTCCACCCACTTCACCCACAACACTACTCTCACTACACCCTCTTCCCTCACTCGACTCACTCCGCTCCACCCACTCCACCCACTACACTACTCTCACTACACCCTCTTCCCTCGCTCCACTCACTCCCGGCTTCAGTCCTCCCCCCACTGCACTACTCTCACTACACCCTCTTCCCTCACTCAACTCACTCCGGCTCCACCCTTCACCCACAACACTACTCTCACCACACCCTCTTCCCTCAATCCGCTCCAGTCACTCCCCCACTATGCTACTCTCACTAGACCCTCTTCCCTCACACCACCCACTCCTGTCAAGCCAACTCCACTCAACTTCTCTCACTCACTCACTCATTCCCCAACCCATCCACACACTCTCTCATTTCACTTGCACTACCCATTCCTCTCCACTCCGCTCTTGTTCAATCCACTCACTTGGCAACTGCCATTCCAATTTATTCAAAGTACTTTCCATGGTTTTAAGTATGTTGGTGGCCATTTTTCTTGAATGTTTTGATGTAGTTAGTTAATGCAAACATGGTACATTGATTATGTCTTTCTGTTTTCTTCACAGTGCAACACCACACCACACTTTGTACGAACCAGTGAAAGAAGCATGTCATTTTCTGATTGAGAAATTCAAGAACTTTAATTACAAGCATCTCAACAATGAAAGTTCAGAAATGGAGTCCATCCCAAGTGTTTGTGACTGTATTGAGTTTTGATACAGAGGGGCAGAAGGGCAAGAAGGCTTATGTTAATGTCTAACTCTGTAACTGGAAAAGTGTAAATGGAGGAATGACTGAAAACATGACTTTTAAAGCTTTGCAGATGCCATATCTTCATTATATTTCAAAGTTACCATGTGCAGATTTACATTTCAGAAATGGAAACACACTAAGCTGAAATTCTTAATTTTTAACTATTAATATTAATCACATGCATTTGACCAGAAATGGGATAATGCCTTTAAAACCTACAGTTTATGGAATTTCAAGAGGTTTTCTTGGCTGATGATAGTAAATAGCATTTCAAACCTACAAGTAAATTATGAATGTACTGGGTCAATAATTCAAATGTTCAGAGATATTTAACTATTATTATTAATCACGTCCCTTTGACCAGAAATGGGATAATGCCTTTAAAACCTACAGTTAATGGAATTTCAAGAAGTTATCTTGGCTGATGATAGTAAATAGCATTTCAAACCTACAAGTGAAATTATTACTGTGTTGGGTCAATAATTCAAATTATCAGTGATTTTTAACTATTATTATTAATCACATGTAATTTGACCAGAAGTGGGATAAAGCCTTTAAAACCTACAGTTAATGGAATTTCAAGAGGTTTTCTTGGCTGATGATAGTAAATAGCATTTCAAACCTACAAAGTAAATTATTAATGTACTGGATCTATAATTCTATTTTACAGATATTTTTTTAACTATTATTATTAATCACGTGCCTTTGAAGAAGTGGGATAATGCCTTTAAAACCTACAGTTTATGGAATTTCAAGAAGTTATCTTGGCTGATGATAGTAAATAGCATTTCAAACCTACAAGTAAAGCTATTAATGTGCTGGGTCAATAATTCAAATGTTCAGAGATATTTAACTATTATTATTAATCACATGCATTTGACCAGAAGTGGGATAATGCCTTTAAAACCTACAGTTTATGGAATTTCAAGAAGTTGTCTGGGCTCATGATATAGATTAGCATTTCAAACCTCTGAGCAAATTATGAATGTACTGGGTCTATAATTCTATTTTACAGATATTTTCAACTATTATTATTAATCACGTGCCTTTGACCAGAAGTGGGATAATGCCTTTAAAACCTACAGTTTATGGAATTTCAAGAAGTTATCTTGGCTGATGATAGTAAATAGCATTTCAAACCTACAAGTAAACTATTAATGTACTGGGTCAATAATTCAAATGTTCAGAGATATTTAACTATTATTATTAATCACATGCATTTGACCAGAAGTGGGATAATGCCTTTAAAACCTACAGTTTATGGAATTTCAAGAAGTTGTCTGGGCTCATGATATGAATTAGCATTTCAAACCTCTGAGCAAATTATTAATGTACTGGGTCTATAATTCTAAATTACAGATATTTCAACTATTATTATTAATCACATGCATTTGACCAGAAGTGGGATAATGCCTTTAAAACCTACAGTTTATGGAATTTCAAAAGTTATCTTGGCTGATGATAGTAAATAGCATTTTAAACCTACAAGTAAACTATTAATGTACTGGGTCAATTATTCAAATGTTCAGAGATATTTAACTATTATTATTAATCACATGCATTTGACCAGAAATGGGATAATGCCTTTAAAACCTACAGTTTATGGAATTTCAAGAAGTTATCTTGGCTGATGATAGTAAATAGCATTTCAAACCTACAAGTAAATTATTACTGTGCTGGGTCAATAATTCAAATTATCAGTGATTTTTAACTATTATTATTAATCACATGTATTTTGACCAGAAGTGGGATAATGCCTTTAAAACCTACAGTTTATGGAATTTCAAGAGGTTTTCTTGGCTGATGATAGTAAATAGCATTTTCAAACCTACAAGCAAATTATTAATGTACTGGGTCAATAATTCAAATGTTCCAGAGATATTTAACTATTATTATTAATCACGTCCTTTGACCAGAAGTGGGATAATGCATTTAAAATCTACAGTTTACAGAATTTCAAGATATTATCAGGGCTGATGATAGTAAATAGCATTTCAACATGTGAGCAACTTATGAATGTACTGGGTCAATAATTCTATTTTACAGAGATTTTTAACTATTATTATTAATCACGTGCCTTTGACCAGAAGTGGGATAATGCCTTTAAAACCTACAGTTTATGGAATTTCAAGAAGTTTTCTTGGCTGATGATAGTAAATAGTATTTCAAACCTGTGAGCAAATTATGAATGTACTGGGTCAATAATTCTATTTTACAGAGATTTTTAACTATTATTATTAATCACGTGCCTTTGACCAGAAGTGGGATAATGCCTTTAAAACTGTACAGTTTATGGAATTTCAAGAAGTTTTCTTGGCTGATGATAGTAAATAGCATTTCAAACTACAAGTAAATTATGAATGTACTGGGTCAATAATTCAAATTTTCAGAGATTTTTAACTATTATTATTAATCACATGCATTTGACCAGAAATGGGATAATGCCTTTAAAACCTACAGTTTATGGAATTTCAAAAAGTTTTCTTGGCTGATGATAGGAAATAGCATTTCAAACCTACAAGTAAATTATTGAATGTACTGGGTCAATAATTCAAATGTTCAGAGATTGTTAACTATTATTATTAATCACATGCATTTGACCACAAATGTGATAATGCCTTTAAAACCTACAGTTTATGGAATTTCAAGAAGTTTTCTTGGCTGATGATAGTAAATAGCATTTCAAACCTACAAGTAAATTATTAATGTACTAGGTCAATAATTCAATTTTACAGAGATTTTTAACTATTATTATTAATCACGTGCATTTGACCAGAAATGGGATAATGCCTTTAAAACCTACAGTTTATGGAATTTCAAGAAGTTGTGTGGGCTCATGATATAGATTAGCATTTCAAACCTCTGAGCAAATTATGAATGTACTGCGTCTATAATTCTATTTTACAGATATTTTTCAACTATTATTATTAATCACGTGCCTTTGACCAGAAGTGGGATAATGCCTTTAAAACCTACAGTTTATGGAATTTCAAGAAGTTATCTTGGCTGATGATAGTAAATAGCATTTCAAACCTACAAGTAAACTATTAATGTACTGGGTCAATTATTCAAATGTTCAGAGATATTTAACTATTAATATTAATCACATGCATTTGACCAGAAATGGGATAATGCCTTTAAAACCTACAGTTTATGGAATTTCAAGAAGTTATCTTGGCTGATGATAGTAAATAGCATTTCAAACCTACAAGTAAATTATTACTGTGCTGGGTCAATAATTCAAATTATCAGTGATTTTTAACTATTATTATTAATCACATGCATTTGACCAGAAGTGGGATAAAGCCTTTAAAACCTACAGTTTATGGAATTTCAAGAGGTTTTCTTGGCTGATGATAGTAAATAGCATTTTAAACCTACAAGTAAATTATTAATGTACTGGGTCAATAATTCAAATGTTCGAGATATTTAACTATTATTATTAATCACGTCCCTTTGACCAGAAGTGGGATAATGCATTTAAAATCTACAGTTTACAGAATTTCAAGATATTATCAGGGCTGATGATAGTAAATAGCATTTCCAACATGTGAGCAACTTATGAATGTACTGGGTCAATAATTCTATTTTACAGAGATTTTTAACTATTATTATTAATCACGTGCCTTTGACCAGAAGTGGGATAATGTCTTTAAAACCTACAGTTTATGGAATTTCAAGAAGTTTTCTTGGTTGATGATAGTAAATAGTATTTCAAACATGTGAGCAACTTATGAATGTACTGGGTCAATAATTCTATTTTACAGAGATTTTTAACTATTATTATTAATCACGTGCCTTTGACCAGAAGTGGGATAATGTCTTTAAAACCTACAGTTTATGGAATTTCAAGAAGCTGTCAGGGCTGATGATAGTAAATAGCATTTCAAACTTACAAGTAAATTATGAATGTACTGGGTCAATTGTTCTATTTTACAGAGATTTTTAACTATTATTATTAATCACATGCATTTGACCAGAAATGGGATAATGCCTTTAAAACTTACAGTTTATGGAATTTCAAGAAGTTTTCTTGGCTGATGATAGGAAATAGCATTTCAAACCTACAAGTAAATTATGAATGTACTGGGTCAATAATTCAAATGTTCAGAGACTGTTAACTATTATTATTAATCACATGCATTTGACCACAAATGGGATAATGCCTTTAAAACTTACAGTTTATGGAATTTCAAGAAGTTTTCTTGGCTGATGATAGGAAATAGCATTTCAAACCTACAAGTAAATTATGAATGTACTGGGTCAATAATTCAAATGTTCAGAGATTGTTAACTATTATTATTAATCACATGCATTTGACCACAAATGGGATAATGCCTTTAAAACCTACAGTTTATGAAATTTCAAGAAGTTTTCTTGGCTGATGATAGTAAATAGCATTTCAAACCTACAAGTAAATTATGAATGTACTAGGTCAATAATTCAATTTTACAGAGATTTTTTAACTATTATTATTAATCACGTGCATTTGACCACAAATGGGATAATGCCTTTAAAACCTACAGTTTATGGAATTTCAAGAAGTTTTCTTGGCTGATGATAGTAAATAGCATTTCAAACTTACGAGTAAATTATGAATGTACTGGGTTTATAATTCTATTTAACAGAGATTTTTAACTATTATTATTAATCACGTGCCTTTGAAAGAAGTGGGATAATGCCTTTAAAACCTACAGTTTATGGAATTTCAAGAAGTTGTCTGGGCTGATGATATAGATTAGCATTTCAAACCTCTGAGCAAATTATTAATATACCGTGTCTATAATTCTATTTTACAGAGATTTTTAACTATTATTATTAATCATGTTCCTTTGACCAGAAGTGGGATAATGCCTTTAAAACCTACAATTTATGGAATTTCAAGAAGTTGTCTTGGCTGATGATAGTAAATAGCATTTCAAACCTACAAGTAAATTATGAATGAACTGGGTCAATAATTCAAATGTTCAGAGATATTTAACTATTATTATTAATCACATGCATTTGACCAGAAGTGGGATAATGCCTTTAAAACCTACAGTTTATGGAATTTCAAGAAGTTGTCTGGGCTGATGATATAGATTAGCATTTCAAACCTCTGAGCAAATTATGAATGTACTGGGTCTATAATTCTATTTTACAGAGATTTTTAACTATTATTATTCATCACGTGCATTTGACCACAAATGGGATAATGCCTTTAAAACCTACAGTTTATGGAATTTCAAGAAGTTTTCTTGGCTGATGATAGTAAATAGCATTTCAAACTTACAAGTAAATTATGAATGTACTGGGTCAATTGTTCTATTTTACAGAGATTTTTAACTATTATTATTAATCACATGCATTTGACCAGAAATGGGATAATGCCTTTAAAACTTACAGTTTATGGAATTTCAAGAAGTTTTCTTGGCTGATGATAGGAAATAGCATTTCAAACCTACAAGTAAATTATGAATGTACTGGGTCAATAATTCAAATTTTCAGAGATTTTTAACTATTATTATTAATCACATGCATTTGACCAGAAATGGGATAATGCCTTTAAAACTTACAGTTTATGGAATTTCAAGAAGTTTTCTTGGCTGATGATAGTAAATAGCATTTCAAACCTACAAGTAAATTATGAATGTACTAGGTCAATAATTCAATTTTACAGAGATTTTTAACTATTATTATTAATCACGTGCCTTTGACCACAAATGGGATAATGCCTTTAAAACCTACAGTTTATGGAATTTCAAGAAGTTTTCTTGGCTGATGATAGTAAATAGTATTTCAAACCTGTGAGCAAATTATGAATGTACTGGGTCAATAATTCTATTTTACAGAGATTTTTAACTATTATTATTAATCACGTGCCTTTGACCAGAAGTGGGATAATGTCTTTAAAACCTGTAGTTTATGGAATTTCAAGAAGCTGTCAGGGCTGATGATAGTAAATAGCATTTCAAACCTACAAGTAAATTATGAATGTACTGGGTCAATAATTCTAATTTTCAGAGATTTTTAACTATTATTATTAATCACATGCATTTGACCAGAAATGGGATAATGCCTTTAAAACTTACAGTTTATGGAATTTCAAGAAGTTTTCTTGGCTGATGATAGGAAATAGCATTTCAAACCTACAAGTAAATTATGAATGTACTGGGTCAATAATTCAAATGTTCAGAGATTTTTAACTATTATTATTAATCACGTGCATTTGACCACAAATGGGATAATGCCTTTAAAACCTACAGTTTATGAAATTTCAAGAAGTTTTCTTGGCTGATGATAGTAAATAGCATTTCAAACCTACAAGTAAATTATGAATGTACTGGGTCAATAATTCAATTTTACAGAGATTTTTAACTATTATTATTAATCACGTGCATTTGACCACAAATGGGATAATGCCTTTAAAACCTACAGTTTATGGAATTTCAAGAAGTTGTGTGGGCTCATGATATAGATTAGCATTTCAAACCACTGAGACAAGCAAATTATGAATGTACTGGGTCTATAATTCTATTTTACAGATATTTTCAACTATTATTATTAATCACGTGCCTTTGACCAGAAGTGGGATAATGCCTTTAAAACCTACAGTTTATGGAATTTCAAGAAGTTATCTTGGCTGATGATAGTAAATAGCATTTCAAACCTACAAGTAAATTATTAATGTACTGGGTCAATAATTCAAATGTTCAGAGATATTTAACTATTATTATTAATCACATGCATTTGACCAGAAATGGGATAATGCCTTTAAAACCTACAGTTTATGGAATTTCAAGAAGTTATCTTGGCTGATGATAGTAAATAGCATTTCAAACCTACAAGTAAATTATTAATGTGCTTGGTCAATAATTCAAATTATCAGAGATTTTTAACTATTATTATTAATCACATGCATTTGACCAGAAATGGGATAATGCCTTTAAAACCTACAGTTTATGGAATTTCAAGAGGTTTTCTTGGCTGATGATAGTAAATAGCATTTCAAACCTACAAGTAAATTATTAATGTACTGGGTCAATAATTCAAATGTTCAGAGATATTTAACTATTATTATTAATCCGTGCCTTTGACCAGAAGTGGGATAATGCATTTAAAACCTACAGTTTACAGAATTTCAAGATATTATCAGGGCTGATGATAGTAAATAGCATTTCAAACATGTGAGTAACTTATGAATGTACTGGGTCAATAATTCTATTTTACAGAGATTTTTAACTATTATTATTAATCACGTGCCTTTGACCAGAAGTGGGATAATGTCTTTAAAACCTACAGTTTATGGAATTTCAAGAAGCTGTCAGGGCTGATGATAGTAAATAGCATTTCAAACCTACAAGTAAATTATGAATGTACTGGGTCAATTGTTCTATTTTACAGAGATTTTTAACTATTATTATTAATCACATGCATTTGACCAGAAATGGGATAATGCCTTTAAAACTTACAGTTTATGGAATTTCAAGAAGTTTTCTTGGCTGATGATAGGAAATAGCATTTCAAACCTACAAGTAAATTATGAATGTACTGGGTCAATAATTCAAATGTTCAGAGACTGTTAACTATTATTATTAATCACATGCATTTGACCACAAATGGGATAATGCCTTTAAAACCTACAGTTTATGAAATTTCAAGAAGTTTTCTTGGCTGATGATAGTAAATAGCATTTCAAACCTACAAGTAAATTATGAATGTACTGGGTCAATAATTCAAATTTTCAGAGATTTTTAACTATTATTATTAATCACGTGCATTTGACCACAAATGGGATAATGCCTTTAAAACCTACAGTTTATGGAATTTCAAGAAGTTGTCTTGGCTGATGATAGTAAATAGCATTTCAAACTTACGAGTAAATTATGAATGTACTGGGTTTATAATTCAATTTAACAGAGATTTTTTAACTATTATTATTAATCACGTGCCTTTGAAAAGAAGTGGGATAATGCCTTTAAAACCTACAGTTTATGGAATTTCAAGAAGTTGTCTGGGCTGATGATATAATTAGCATTTCAAACCTCTGAGCAAATTATTAATATACTGGGTCTATAATTCAATTTTACAGAGATTTTTAACTATTATTATTAATCATGTTCCTTTGACCAGAAGTGGGATAATGCCTTTAAAACCTACAGTTTATGGAATTTCAAGAAGTTGTCTTGGCTGATGATAGTAAATAGCATTTCAAACCTACAAGTAAATTATGAATGTACTGGGTCAATAATTCAAATGTTCAGAGATTTTTAACTATTATTATTAATCACATGCATTTGACCAGAAGTGGGATAATGCCTTTAAAACCCTACAGTTTATGGAATTTCAAGAAGTTGTCTGGGCTGATGATATAGATTAGCATTTCAAACCTCTGAGCAAATTATGAATGTACTGGGTCTATAATTCTATTTTACAGAGATTTTAACTATTATTATTAATCACGTGCATTTGACCAGAAATGGGATAATGCCTTTAAAACCTACAGTTTATGGAATTTCAAGAAGTTTTCTTGGCTGATGATAGTAAATAGCATTTCAAACTTACAAGTAAATTATGAATGTACTGGGTCAATTGTTCTAATTTTCAGAGATTTTTAACTATTATTATTAATCACATGCATTTGACCAGAAATGGGATAATGCCTTTAAAACCTACAGTTTATGGAATTTCAAGAAGTTTCTTGGCTGATGATAGGAAATAGCATTTCAAACCTACAAGTAAATTATGAATGTACTGGGTCAATAATTCAAATGTTCAGAGATTGTTAACTATTATTATTAATCACATGCATTTGACCACAAATGGGATAATGCCTTTAAAACTTACAGTTTATGAAATTTCAAGAAGTTTTCTAGGCTGATGATAGTAAATAGCATTTCAAACCTACAAGTAAATTATGAATGTACTAGGTCAATAATTCAATTTTACAGAGATTTTTAACTATTATTATTAATCACGTGCCTTTGACCACAAATGGGATAATGCCTTTAAAACCTACAGTTTATGGAATTTCAAGAAGTTTTCTTGGCTGATGATAGTAAATAGTATTTCAAACCTGTGAGCAAATTATGAATGTACTGGGTCAATAATTCTATTTTACAGAGATTTTTAACTATTATTATTAATCCATGCATTTGACCAGAAGTGGGATAATGCCTTTAAAACCTACAGTTTATGGAATTTCAAGAAGTTGTCTGGCTGATGATAGTAAATAGCATTTCAAACTTACAAGTAAAATTATGAATGTACTGGGTCAATTGTTCTATTTTACAGAGATTTTAACTATTATTATTAATCACATGCATTTGACCAGAAATGGGATAATGCCTTTAAAACCTACAGTTTATGGAATTTCAAGAAGTTTTCTTGGCTGATGATAGGAAATAGCATTTCAAACCTACAAGTAAATTATGAATGTACTGGGTCAATAATTCAAATGTTCAGAGATTTTTAACTATTATTATTAATCACATGCATTTGACCACAAATGGGATAATGCCTTTAAAACCTACAGTTTATGGAATTTCAAGAAGTTTTCTTGGCTGATGATATAGAATAGCATTTCAAACCTCTGAGCAAATTATGAATGTACTGGGTCTATAATTCTATTTTACAGAGATTTTTAACTATTATTATTAATCACGTGCCTTTGACCAGAAGTGGGATAATGCCTTTAAAACCTACAGTTTATGGAATTTCAAGAAGTTATCTTGGCTGATGATAGTAAATAGCATTTCAAACCTACAAGTAAATTATTAATGTACTGGGTCAATAATTCAAATGTTCAGAGATATTTAACTATTATTATTAATCACATGCATTTGACCAGAAATGGGATAATGCCTTTAAAACCTACAGTTTATGGAATTTCAAGAAGTTATCTTGGCTGATGATAGTAAATAGCATTTCAAACCTACAAGTAAATTATTAATGTACTGGGTCAATAATTCAAATTATCAGTGATTTTTAACTATTATTATTAATCACATGTATTTGACCAGAAGTGGGATAATGCCTTTAAAACCTACAGTTTATGGAATTTCAAGAAGTTTTCTTGGCTGATGATAGTAAATAGCATTTTAAACCTACAAGTAAATTATGAATGTACTGGGTCAATAATTCAAATGTTCAGAGATATTTAACTATTATTATTAATCACGTGCATTTGACCAGAAATGGGATAATGCCTTTAAAACCTACAGTTTATGGAATTTCAAGATATTATCAGGGCTGATGATATAAATAGCATTTCAAACCTTGTGAGCAAATTATGAATGTACTGGGTCAATAATTCTATTTTACAGAGATTTTTAACTATTATTATTAATCACGTGCCTTTGACCAGAAATGGGATAATGCCTTTAAAACCTACAGTTTATGGAATTTCAAGAAGTTTTCTTGGCTGATGATAGTAAATAGCATTTCAAACTTATGTGAGCAAATTATGAATGTACTGGGTCAATAATTCTATTTTACAGAGATTTTTAACTATTATTATTAATCACGTGCCTTTGACCAGAAGTGGGATAATGCCTTTAAAACCTACAGTTTATGGAATTTCAAGAAGTTGTCTTGGCTGATGATAGTAAATAGCATTTCAAACCTACAAGTAAATTATTAATGTACTGGGTCAATAATTCTAATTTACAGAGATTTTTTAACTATTATTATTAATCACATGTGCATTTGACCAGAAATGGGATAATGCCTTTAAAACCTACAGTTTATGGAATTTCAAGAAGTTTTCTTGGCTGATGATAGGAAATAGCATTTCAAACCTACAAGTAAATTATGAATGTACTGGGTCAATAATTCAAATGTTCAGAGATTTTAACTATTATTATTAATCACATGCATTTGACCACAAATGGGATAATGCCTTTAAAACCTACAGTTTATGGAATTTCAAGAAGTTTTCTTGGCTGATGATAGTAAATAGCATTTCAAACCTACAAGAAAATTATGAATGTACTGGGTCAATAATTCAATTTTACAGAGATTTTTAACTATTATTATTAATCACGTGCATTTGACCACAAATGGGATAATGCCTTTAAAACCTACAGTTTATGGAATTTCAAAGTTGTCTTGGCTGATGATAGTAAATAGCATTTCAAACTTACAAGTAAATTATGAATGTACTGGGTTTATAATTCTATTTAACAGAGATTTTTAACTATTATTATTAATCACGTGCCTTTGAAAAGAAGTGGGATAATGCCTTTAAAACCTACAGTTTATGGAATTTCAAGAAGTTGTCTGGGCTGATGATATAGATTAGCATTTCAAACCTCTGAGCAAATTATTAATATACCGTGTCTATAATTCTATTTTACAGAGATTTTAACTATTATTATTAATCATGTGCCTTTGACCAGAAGTGGGATAATGCCTTTAAAACCTACAATTTATGGAATTTCAAGAAGTTGTCTTGGCTGATGATAGTAAATAGCATTTCAAACCTACAAGTAAATTATGAATGAACTGGGTCAATAATTCAAATGTTCAGAGATATTTAACTATTATTATTAATCACATGCATTTGACCAGAAGTGGGATAATGCCTTTAAAACCTACAGTTTATGGAATTTCAAGAAGTTGTCTGGGCTGATGATATAGATTAGCATTTCAAACCTCTGAGCAAATTATGAATGTACTGGGTCTATAATTCTATTTTACAGAGATTTTTAACTATTATTATTCATCACGTGCATTTGACCACAAATGGGATAATGCCTTTAAAACCTACAGTTTATGGAATTTCAAGAAGTTTTCTTGGCTGATGATAGTAAATAGCATTTCAAACTTACAAGTAAATTATGAATGTACTGGGTCAATTGTTCTATTTTACAGAGATTTTTAACTATTATTATTAATCACATGCATTTGACCAGAAATGGGATAATGCCTTTAAAACTTACAGTTTATGGAATTTCAAGAAGTTTCCTTGGCTGATGATAGGAAATAGCATTTCAAACCTACAAGTAAATTATGAATGTACTGGGTCAATAATTCAAATGTTCAGAGATTGTTAACTATTATTATTAATCACATGCATTTGACCACAAATGGGATAATGCCTTTAAAACTTACAGTTTATGAAATTTCAAGAAGTTTTCTAGGCTGATGATAGTAAATAGCATTTCAAACCTACAAGTAAATTATGAATGTACTAGGTCAATAATTCAATTTTACAGAGATTTTTAACTATTATTATTAATCACGTGCATTTGACCACAAATGGGATAATGCCTTTAAAACCTACAGTTTATGGAATTTCAAGAAGTTTTCTTGGCTGATGATAGTAAATAGTATTTCAAACCTGTGAGCAAATTATGAATGAACTGGGTCAATAATTCAAATTTTCAGAGATATCTAACTATATTTATTAATCACATGCATTTGACCACAAATGGGATAATGCGTTTAAAATCTACAGTTTATAGAATTTCAAGATATTATCAGGGCTGATGATAGGAAATAGCATTTCCAACATGTGAGCAGCTTATGAATGTACTGGGTCTATAATTCTTTTTTACAGAGATTTTTAACTATTATTATTAATCACGTGCCTTTGACCAGAAGTCTGATAATGTCTTTAAAACCTACAGTTTATAGAATTTCAAGAAGCTGTCAGGGCTGATGATAGTAAATAGCATTTCAAACCTACAAGTAAATTATTAATGTACTGGGTCAATTGTTCTATTTTACAGAGATTTTTAACTATTATTATTAATCACATGCATTTGACCAGAAGTGGGATAATGCCTTTAAAACCTGCAGTTTAAGGAATTTCAAGAAGTTTTCTTGGCTGATGATAGTAAATAGCATTTCAAACTTACAAGTAAATTATTAATGTACTGGGTCACTAATTCAAATTTTCAGAGATTTTTAACTATTATTATTAATCACATACATTTGACCTGGAGTGGGATAATGTCTTTAAAACCTACAGTTTATGGAATTTCAAGAAGCTGTCTGGGCTGATGATATAGATTAGCATTTCTAACCTGTGAGCAAATTATTAATGTACTGTGTCTATAATTCTATTTTATAGATATTTTTAACTATTATTATTAATCGCGTGCCTTTGACCAGAAGTGGGATAATGTCTTTAAAACCTACAGTTTATGGAATTTCAAGAAGCTGTCTGGGCTGATGATATAGATTAGCATTTTAAACCTACAAGTAAATTATTACTGTACTGGGTCAATAGTTCAAATTTTCGGAGATATTCAACTATTATTATCAATCACGTGCCTTTGAGCAGAAGTAGGATAATGTCTTTAAACCTACAGTTTATTCAATTTCAAAATGGTATCTTGGCTGATGATATTGAATAACATTTCAAACCTGTGAGCATATTATGAATGAACTGGGTCAATAGTTCTTATTTTCAGAGACTTTTAACTGTTATCATGAATGACATGCCCTTTGCCCGAAGTGGGATAAAGCCTTTAAAACTTACAGTTTATGGAATTTCAAGATTTCATCTGAGCTTATAGTGGTAAATAACAATTCCAACTTGTCAGCAAATTCTGAATGAAATAATAGTATAGCATTAATAATGCAATAGTAATAATGATACTCACATGTCCTTAACCAAGAGTGGGAATATGCCTAAAAAATCTACAGTTGGATGTATTGTATGAGAAGGGTTGATTGTTAGCACACTATTAATGTATTAGTGATTTGCATGTAGTAACATTTAGTATTTTGAGGGAAACAGTGATTGTGCAACGTTTGATTTGTGTCTAAACTGTGTGCTGTGTGTGATACCCTTGAAGGGTGATAGTTATTTGACTCAAGCTGAATGGGTGTGAGTGTGTAAACTGTTAGGTTCATGTTATATCTATATGGTAAAGTTATTATGGCGTTCTTATTCCTTGTTGTGACAATATCTGCTTGAGTAAAGTTGACTAAAACATTACAGTTATCGAATCTAAAGATTCCTCTTGGCTGTTGATAGTATTTAGTCATATGTGAAACTTGTGAAACAGAGTCTACATGCAACAGGTCAATATTGCCAATGTTTAGAGATTTTTAAACTATTTTTTACTATTCATATGCCCTTAATTAGATAAAGGAAAACAACTTTAAAATCTGATGATAGTAGATCATATTTCAGACATGTAGAAAGCAGACTATGAAAGCAAAATAGGCCATTACTTAGTACAACTTTAAGAGAGTTAACTTGATTTAATCCTGTATGCCTTTGACCAGAGAGGGATAATGTCTCCTAAGTCTAATACTAACAGAATAATCTGACATTTAAAAAATTGTGGGCTGAATCTTGAACAGGACAATATCTCTTATTTTCAGAGAATCTGTACAATATTAGTATAATACATACAGATTCAACCAGAAGAGGATAACACCATAAAATTACAATCAATGGAATCTTCTGATTTCATTTTGGCTGCTCATAGCAAATCACACTTCATATTTATGAGCACACTGGGCTGATCTACAATACTAACTTTAAGAGATTTGTTTAATAGTATTACTTATATTCCCTCAACCAAAAAGTGTTTGAAGTGGAACAAGTTTAAAATCTATATTTTTAATGGAATTTATTATTTTCTTTTGGGTTCTTATACTTCATACTTATGGGCAAAATCTAAAAGTAGTGGGGCAATATTGCATGTTTTAATTTCCTTGACTACATTTATCACACAATTTCCTAATCCAAAGCTGGCATAAATTGTTTTCGTTTGTTTGTTGTTTGTTGCTACACAATATTCTAGCTACATGATATCTGTAAATAACTGAGTTTGTACCAGACAATCCAGTTATTGAGATCATAAGCATCCACACATGCAATCATTGAGACTTGATGCTAGACAATGACTAAGTCATTGAGCCTAACAACCATATCCACATCAGGTAGCATTGGTTTCTGGGGAAAATTACACACAAAACAGTAAATATGAAGTCATCATTTACCTTGACAGTTTCATCTCAGTAACAATATGTCATCAAAGAAGCTTCAGCTGCTTGGCCTTCTAACACAATGAGCAGATGACCCTTTCAAGCAAATAGTGAAGGGGGGACAACTCTAACCGCGAATTAGTTCAGCAAATATAAAGGTTATTGATGACAATGCATGGAATAACAAGTTCAAGCTGCTATGAAGGGCTCAGTGAATTTCCTTTTATATCAAGCTGACCAGGAAGAAGGGATTTTCAAAGGAACATTAAAGAAATGTTTTGGATAATTTCTACACCATCATTTTTCTTCAAAGTTATAACTATAGCCTTCTGAGATGGGGCTGCAAACTCTCCCACTTTTTCATTCTGAAGTAATTATGCCTTGTATGTCTGGTGTCTGTTACAAACAGCTTCCATGTACACAATAATGATGAAAGCTATAAATGATCATTACTGGCAAATCTTATATGGTAATAGCAGTAATATTAACACAACATTACTTGGAGGCTAAACATGTTATAAAAAAGGGAGCCACTAACTGCTTAGGGGGCCATGTGAACTTTTGGGGATGAGAACTTTAACTGGACCTTTACCTCAGCATTATCAGCGTAGTATTATGTGTGATGGTGATGTTACTGAATACACCCTACCATTATAAATAATAGATCACCACTCTTTTTACAGTGTCATGAATGTGTACATGAACCTGTATATTTTTCAGTATTTCAAAGAAATATTCTCTGAAAAGTATGACCAAGCAACATACCAATCTCTTATATACTCTCACAAATGGCATAACACAAATAACTTAGAAGTCTTAAATCACCAAAACAAACTTGAATTGTTATACTTACATACCCATCAAAATGGATGTAACATCATTAAAAATAATTATGACATAATTTAATTTTCTTTTATTCCCCGTTCTTACTTTAAAAGAAACTATTTACTGTATTATTACATAAAACACTGTGCAAAAATGGCTAGGCTGGCCGATATTTAGATACAACTTACTATATTTTCACAAATATTAGCATAATTATTAAACTATAAAATCAAAATCAATACCATTCTCATCATATATTTTCTGGTTCTATTTGTGGGCATACACATATATTGTTAAAAGGAATAATTAGCTATATTTTAAAATATCATTAGATATTGCAAGAAAGTCATATTTCAAGTTGAGCAGTAATCATTTCTGGGAATGAATGAACCGTTATGAATACAAAATGAATGAAAAACACCTGACACCTAAATTCAGCATCCACAACCAGGAACATCACTTATTTTACGCTAGTAGAGTAATTAGAGTAAAGCGTATGAAAATGAATTCTATTTCGTTTCAGTTTCACGTTTCTACATTTTTTGCGCTGCTATATTTAGCTATTATGGCGGACATCGACTATGGAGCGCTGCCATTGGCATTTTTAGCAATCAGTAGTTAAAATAAAGGACACGAGTTGTGCAGCTGATTTTGATCTTAATAATTGTTTGTCGATTAAATACATAGTTGACAGTAAGACGTATATTTCTTCATATTAGTTATCCCAGTTCTGGTCGTATCCCAGTTCTGGTCGCAACAGTCGCCATGCAACAGAAACTGCAGTATTTTTCTAGCCATCATACTGTCACTATATAGGTCGAGCAACATTCCTTTCAACGACTTTACTATCTGAATACTTTCTTATTTGGTTAACCCGTGAAGGTCCGGGTTAGAATGAGCCTTAAGTAATCCATGCTTGTCGTAAGAGGCGACTAACGGGATCGGGTTGTCAGGCTCGCTGGCTTGGTTGACACATGTCATCGATTCCCAACTGCACAGATCGATGCTCATGCTGTTGATCACTGGATTGTGTGGTCCAGACTCGACTATTAACAGACCGCCGCCATATAGCTGGAATATTGCTGAGTGCGGCGTAAAACTAAGCTCACTAACTTATTTGGCATTACCGTTGAAACATAGCATAAATATCTCGTCCAGATTTGACTGACAAGAACAAAATACATCTGTAATCAAACACCCCTTACCATAGTATTATACTACAGCGGGTCGTAATCCAACACCCGCTACCATAGTATTATACTAAAGCGGGTTGTAATCAAACATCCCTTACCATAGTATTATAATACAGCGGGTTGTAATCAAACACCCGCTACCATAGTATTATAATACAGCGGGTTGTATTCAACACCCCCTACAATAGTATTATAATACAGCGGGTCGTAATCAACACCCCCTACCATAGTATTATACTACAGCGGGTCGTGATTAAACACCCCCTACCATAGTACTATACTACAGTGGGTCGTAATCAACACCCCCTGCCATAGTATTATACTACAGCGGGTCGTAATCAAACACCCCCTACCATAGTATTATACTACAGTGGGTCGTAATCAACACCCCCTACCATAGTATTATACTACAGCGGGTCGTAATCAACACCCCTACCATAGTATTATACTACAGCGGGTCGTAATCAACACCGCCTACCATAGTATAATGCTACAGCGGGTCGTAATCAACACCCCCTACCATAGTATTATGCTACAGCGGGTCGTGATTAAACACCCCCTACCATAGTATTATACTACAGTGGGTCGTAATCAACACCCCCTACCATAGTATTATACTACAGCGGGTCGTAATCAAACACCCCCTACCATAGTATTATACTACAGTGGGTCGTAATCAAACACCCCCTACCATAGTATTATACTACAGTGGGTCGTAATCAAACACCCCCTACCATAGTATTATACTACAGCGAGTCGTAACCAACACCCCTACCATAGTATTATACTACAGCGGGTTGTAATCCAACACCCCTACCATAGTATTATACTACAGCGGGTCGTAATCACCACGGGTTGTTTTATTAAGGGCAATATTCATACAGACAACGAGGTCAAAAGTGATATCTGCTAGGGTACCTTCTTGTTGTGGGATAGTTAAACCAAATGTCTGTCGTAACCATATGGTCGAAAAATTGCCGACATGACGTAAAATTTCAACTCACTCACTCACTCTTGTTATGGTTTCTAAACTGTTGGGACATTTCAATGCATGGTGGATTTTTCCGAGACAGGGGTTTCTTGAATAGAGTTACTGATTTATTGTCCTGTCTTAATCGACAAAAATTTAGGATTGCCACAATACATTACATTTTTTCGTAAGGAAACCAAGGAGTTGGCCTTGTGATGGTGTAATGTGTACCTCGCGTTCACTTCTTTTATTTTCACATACACTTTGGGGGACTTACTGATTGCCATGTTATCATGAACCCAATACAAATAATGAGATGAACTAAAGACGATCATTCATAGACCAAATTGTCTACATTTGAGGACGTTTTGCTCCAGGTGCGATTGCCAGTTGCATCATTAATTTTGCCTGCGTGCATTTATCGAAGATGAGACCAGGTTGTATCAATAAAGATGTTATGTAGTTTGTTTGCTTTTATCCTGTTATTGTTAATGTGAATTCTCAAGAGAAAACATAGTGAAGAGAGTTTGTGTTTGCTACATCATTGCCGAATAGTGATGGTAGATAATGTTTGCAACCAGAATGTTTTCAAATATGTACATATCTATATCTCTCAAACAAAACGCTTTCTCAGTTAACATCTGTTGTACATATCCTAGCCTATGTCTGTCACTTGTGTACTTTGTTGTAAGATGAATTGTGTAATTATCTGGAGAGGGCTTTTCTAAGTTGGATAACTTGTGCCCAATCCTTTTCTTGAATGAATAAAATATGTTTAAAACAAACAATGTTTGCAAAAAACGTGACAGCAGACCCATTATCCTCAAACATAAATAAGCAGTGTTAAGTAAGTGATAAATTGCCATTTTCACTTTTCATTTGTATCAGTCCAGACCAAGGCAATTTGTTTCAGATTCGCACATTAGCCGTACCTGTTCTCATGATTCAACGTCGTCATTTGCAAAGCGGGGGATAAATGTTGAAGTATTAATCATCTAAATTAAACAAATGATTTCACCATTAGCATCAGCTCCATTTAATGTCAATGATGTTGTGGGTCTCAATCGTCCATCTCAAATCACCAGTTTGTTAACTGTCCCCAAATCTCACGAACGTGTCTTGGGGACAAAATTACGAAGGCTGTGTCAAACTGAAAGTGTGTTATCAGTCTCAGTGGAATTAGCCTGCTCAAAGACAAGGTCATTGCACCAGCCAGATGCCCAGTTATGGCCTAGGTACTGCACTTTAGGCGAACTCTAGCACCAACACACTGTGTCATTAGGTTCTTGTGGTAACCTTAACCGTCCATCTGGTGTACACCATAAACAATGTGCTTTGTAGGAGGTTCAATAGAAAGTCACGAAGGCCATGCAATTAAGGGAACATTAAACGTTTCTTTTCCTGTATCAGCTGAAAGCATCACTTTATGTATTGACTGACCAGCACATTCTCAGAATGCTGTGTTAATTGTTTAATAACATGCAATTTTGAAGAGATTTCTTTCTGTCAACAGGTGTTTAACAAGGAGAGCTTTCATATATGATGTACAGCATAAACAATGTGCTTTGTAGAAGGTTCAATATAGAGACACAGAGACTTTGCAATTAAGGGGACGCTTCTCCTTATGATCAGCTGAAAGCATCACATTTATATATTGATTGACAAGCACATTATCAGAATATGGAGTTAATTTTTAGTAACATGCCATTTTGGTAGAGATTTCTTGTAATTATTGAAATATTTTACTTGCTATCAGGATGCGTCTAGCAAAGAGAACTTTCAGGCTTCAAAGCATAGAATTTACAGGGCAGGATCTACTTGACACAGACCACATGAAATGGCATTCACTATGCCACCTTCACTTATCTTGGAAGTGCTCAAACTCTCAAACACTTGTTTGTTGTTGTCAGCGTCCTCAACTGTAGTAGTTCTATTGATGGAATCCGAAAATGCTGATAGATATTTTATCACATCTCAAATAAACCAGTCGAGGTTAGTGAGAGCGTGTACGATTTTAAACCATTACATTAACTGTACTGCAGCGCGTGTTGTTTTTCTTTCTCCACTAATTGGCTCCAAACATTCTAGCATGGAATCAAACCCAAATTTCCATCATGACAAACTGACGATTTAACTACTCGGCTACCCTTCCGACATACATCATAGCGCCGTCGTCCGTGGGAGCTGGCATTTGTACTGTGATCTGGAATTGCTTGTGGGCTCGCTCTTATTGATTTGCTCACAACATTTACCACTACATGGTATTTCCTAAAGTGATCTTGTTTCAGTGAGTTCGTTACCTGTATGTGGTTAAATTACCAAAGTAGAGACACGTTATAACTCAAGACATACTCCGGGGAAATTATATCTGCATGAGATTAACTTTGATGCTGCATTAAAGTGAGATCTGTGTCTGAGGGGAAGGTCTCTGCAACCGACCAAGCATTATGATATTATTTATCCATCGCAGTTGGAATCCAACGGTCGGTTGAAGGCGCTCAAATTTTTAATGAATGCTTTCCCGAAAGATGCTGTCATATTTTGTTCAAACCGTTAAGAACAGAATATAAACTTTGGCAAACATGCAAAAAAAGTAAATATGGTTGGCACAGACTTCATGTGGCATATTTTGTTTTCGAATACATCTGGAAAGTTGTTATTTTAGGTTCAGAAACAGTATCCAAAGACATAAAGCAAGCTAAGTCTGCGCCGTGTGTGATGCCTCCTTTAAGGTGTCATGCACGAGGCGTGATTTGGAATTATCAATCCCTTCTTCTTTGTCTAGTAACATATCACAGCACTAAAGTAATATTTTGTTGATCTGTATCCTATTACATCCGTAAATGAAATAAGCATGGCGTCACCATTTCAACTCTTAAAGTTACATTGAAATTGACATACTTACGCTATCTACTGACTTCATATGGATTAGAGATATTAGTTAAATCGATTTCCGCGTTTTATTAATCGAATTTACAGACAGAAGTATTACACTGTCACACCAACGGTGAAGTATCCATTAGAAAGGGGACTGCCAGACATAACCAAATGATATGGTATTACTTACTCTGCTGTACTCTTCATTACAGGATACATTTTATATATCACGGGACAAATTAGAATACCATGTTCATGGCGCCGAAAGTGAAAAATATCAATATGTGTGCTGTAAATTCAATAACTTTAGATGCTAACGATGCTCTTACCACACTCGGAGTTCAGTAGGTATTGCCACGGGACTATCAATTTGCCTTATAAGCTGAGAGGCTGAAGAAGTTATATATATGATACTTATATAGCGCACATATCCAGGCAACTTGTGCTTGCTCAAGTCACTGATATTTTTCCCTCGATCATTGGATGTCAATCTCAATGGCACATCGTATTATCAATCTCAACTCCCTGGGGAGTATACAACTCTATCTATCAAGTTATCCTGTAATGAAATTGGAAACTGAAGGAACTGTTGTTAATTGCCGTTTTATCATATTTACCACTCGTGATTAATTACTGTTACTAAGAAGCCAATAGGCCAATTTTATGCGAATAATGTATTTGCTATGTGACAAAGTTATATGCTATTCTGAGGAAACATTCCTGACAGATTTTAAAAGCATTAACACGAATCACCTCAAACATTTGTAGAACTGTCACATGTGTACGTCCAAGTGATATGCTCTCGGGGAAATCGTTACGGTGACATTGCATCGCAATGTGTTGCATCACAATCAACTGACATCAATAATCCTTCAGCCACACGAGTTGGCTAGATGTGCCTTCTGCCCTCACGACAATTGTTAATATTGTTTGTAAAACGAAAACGTTGTGATTGTAGTTACAACCCGGGCCACACGTAGAGTGAGTGAGTATGGTTTTACGCCGCTTTTAGCAATATTCCAGCAATATCATGGCGGGGGACACAAGAAATGGGCTTCACACATTGCAGCCATATGGGGAATCGAACCCGGGTCTTCAGCATGTCGAGCGGACGCTTTAACCATTAGGCTACCCCACCACCCGCCACAAGTAGATCTATCGCTTGTCCATACCAGATTAATAACTCCTCAACAAACCTTCTACTCGTGGTGATAGATATGAATTCAAAAGATACTCGGCTGAGGGTCTACATATATATTTTAATTACTGCAATAATAACATACACTTAGTTTGTACCCGGATTAAAAAGGACCTTCAACAATAAATTCCTTGACGTGAGTGGCCACTAATCCTGATTGTCAAATTCGGTAAACTGACAAAATGCGCGTCAAATTGACTAAATCATCTTAGTTTATCAAAAAATCATACAAATGGAGATTTACCTGCAATAAATTGAAGGGGAAAACAATAATATAATGAATAATATCACATGATATGTAAGAAAAAATGTGAATTATCCACAGGTGTATATGATAAACCTGTGTCAACCAGTTTGTTCCCATTTTGTATGACCTTTCCTATTCATTAATGTCCGGAACATCTGTTAAAAGTTGATATACACTGTAATTGTTGCCTAGGAGAAATTGTATTCAAGTGTATTTACTTCGTGTGAATAGAATACCTTTAAAATAATACACAACAAATGATACCAGATAAAACATCTAAAATAATACTTCGCATCTATAAGAGACTGTGAGGCAGGCTGCATCATATTTTACATTAACCTTGAACGGGAAACACCCGCGATGCTTTACATTGTCAGAGAACATTATCCTGATCCCCACTGCTGTAAGGATGTCTGCGGTCCGCAGGACATTACTACGTATTTCGGACGGGAACATGCACGTTAATTACACGACCGTTGAACCAGGCCACATAAGAACCAACATAACACAATGAAATTTTTACTTTATTGGTTAGATGGCTTCAGCAGGAAATTGCGTTGCCGGTGATATAATGACATAATTGTGTGCATCTGGCCACAAGCTGAACACACAGGCATCAATCTGCCTTGCCAGAGTCTCCGTATACTGGAGATAGATCCGTTAACACAGTGGAATGATCACATGGTATTGAATTTGCAGCCAAGTCTATGGTGTCATGATGCAGTACAGATTCCTAGGGGCGGTGGGGTAGCCTAGTGGTTAAAGCGTCCGCTCGTCACGCCGAAGACCCGGGTTCGAATCCCCACATGGGCATAATGCGGTGTCCCCCGCCGTGATATTGCTGGAATATTGCTAAAAAAGCGGCGTAAAACCATTCTCACTCACTCACTCACAGAGTCCTACGTTCCGGACTATGGAATCCTCAAGTACAATCTATAATGTAAAGCACTGAGCTGGTTGAGGATTTAGTAAAAAGGTGATATGTCTCATTGTACAGAAGAGGGAACAAGCCTGTTGTGCTTTGTACAGAACTGAAATATCTGATTTCAGAGTATTTCACAGATACATAAATTGGTGTCCCTTACACAATAATGCATAGTTTATGACAGTGTAATTTATACATCAAAATTTCGTATTCTCTGCCTGGAAACATAAAAATTACAGAAATTCTCCCTGTAGGACGGAGTGTTTAAGCATCGTCTCTGGAAGCAGACTAAAATGGCCATTGACAACGTGGACACAAACATGCTCCTAGAAGGAAGGGCATGCTAAGTATTTACTTACGTGAAGAGTCCAATCTATCAATTTTGTCACTAATCGGATCGTTGTCTTTCTGACTTTCTAATTTTGCCTGGACTTAACGGATTGTGTAGTTGGAGAAATGTCACATCCACAACTGATTTTTTTCAGGAAATCATATCTGCTGAAGGGGCATCTCTTTTCACACTGGAGGTGAGGTTGGATAGAATAATATAATATTTCAATCATAAAATGCTTGGCTTACAGTCATCCATTCGCAAAATTGTCCCCGATGTATTGCTTCGTGCACTCAGTGTTGTAGCCTAGTTTTTATCTGCCTGACTTCTTGTTATATTCCGGACCAATGTTTTACACCTCCAATGAGATAGCATGGATGGAGGACGTGACTATCTTCACATTAAGACCATTTGAAACATTATATAAACATATTCAAATGGAACTTTCATAATCGGATCACAAAGAAAGATGCCAGTATTTATCTGAAAATGTTTCTCATCAGCCTCTTGCACTGTATAATGCACGATGAGTATCAACACTAAAGAGATTTGTTTCCACATTGTCTGTCTTTCATATCGGAACCAGAAGAGCACTTCTTTGTGCCGGAAATCACAAATCATTAGCTCAAGTCATGTAGCCGAATCACAGAATGGAGTAATGACGCCTGTCCGTTTGATCGTTAATCCGCACTCGACGATCGGAAATAGAACATGTAGCCTTCAAATGCATTAAACACACTTCACTTATTCATCAGATTAAATAAACATTCAATCGTATTTTCAAATGAAACTACAACTTTCATTTTTACGTCTAAATCACATAAAATATCACAGTCTTTAGCAATACATATGTCTCATTAGCTCCTTACACTGTTATAATGCACTATGAAAACTTGTATTTGTGTTCTGTCCGCCTGAGGGATTTATGTATCTCACCAACAGTGGAATTTCTTTGGTTCGGAAGTCACAAATCATGAGATAAAGTCATGTCGGGTCCTTGTTTTGATCTTGGGTGCTTCTGACACATTGTCATCCAAAGTCGTCACTTTTAATAATGCATTTGTGCCACGGACATGGTAGACCGAGGTGTCAGTATTAGATACATCGACGTTTTTGTGCTTGACACAAATGTTTCTTGGAGACTGGTATGTCTGACCAGCTGGCGCGCTGATTGCCGTTTTTAATAGTTCTGTGGGCCATCTGCAAAGAAAGGAGTTTTCAGATGTTTTAACTCCGATATGCCTATTTCTTTCCATCAACATTGAAAGTCGTGTAAGATTAACCTCAAGCAAACTTTTATGAATCAATGTGAGGAACGCGACTTTTCTTCGGACAGTCACAGTTCAGCTTTTTAAATCGATGCAGCTTTGTTTATTTGCCGCCTGGATTCGGAAATGTCTCTATATCATTATAAACTTTTGTATGTACATGACAGTAAAAAGTGGGGTGATATATCTACATTAAAGGAACGAGGCACTTTTTAGGTCTCGTGCATAATATAATATTTCTTTTGTTTTCAAGATACTAATATAACATAAGCTTTTCTGAATGCATCCATCACTGTTAATCATAGCAATTATTCAGGAGCTTCCTCTCCCTGACGGACAGTGGACAATTACGTAGTTAAACTAGTAAGTAGTACAGTAGTTTAGTTCACAGAATGCATGTATAAAACACCTTCATGGAGGTTCTTGGTGGTGGTCTATTCCTAGAGGTAACTCCAAGGGAGAGAGAGAGAGAGACAGACAGACAGAGAGAGATGACCATTTAACAACATTGATGTATTATAGGTCGTCAATCCATCAAAGAGATGTGAGTTAAGACTGTCAATAAGATACGCCTAAGAGAAGCGCAAGTTAGTATTGTACAGATATCGGTTTAAGCAGTTAAATCGTTTATTATTCGGCATACATCAAAAGATTATGTGTTATTAATGGACATACAGACTGATCGCAAAGCGACACCTCGAGCATGTTAAGCGGCACCTCTTTGATGTCAGTTGATCAAGTACAATATCACTCATATAATCAGTGCCCTTCATGATGTCTCGCATTTGATGTCCTCTTCAGAGATGTTCCCGAGAAAAAAAACCTAGATATCATCGAAGTATAGGACTTACATTACTTTGTCAGTAATCAACCATGACAGTTAAATGCATTGTTGAGTTGAGAATCGGAAACGTTCATTCAAGGGCTGTTGAAACACTTGCACTTGCTTGCATAAGTAGATTTCCATTGTAAACGATTAAGCTCCAAACAACCATTCATTCGCATGTGTGTTCCTTCGTACAGATAACTTTGTATATATGTCGCCATGCAACAGAAACTGCAGTATTTTTCTAGTCATGATACTGTCACTATATAGTACGAGCAACATTCCTTCCAACGACTTTACTATCTGAATACTTTCTAATTTGGTTAACCCGTGATGGTCCGGGTTAGAATGAGCCTTAAGTAAGCCATGCTTGTCGTAAGAGGCGACTAACGGGATCGGGTGGTCAGGCTCGCTGGCTTGGTTGACACATGTCATCGGTTCCCAATTGCACAGATCGATGCTCATGCTGTTGATCACTGGATTGTCTGGTCCAGACTCGATTATTTACAGACCGCCACCATATAGCTGGAATACTGCTGAGTGCGGCGTAAAACTAAACTCACTCACCTATTTGTCATTACCGTTGAAACATAGCATAAATATATCGTCCAGTCTCGTGTGACTGACAAGAACAAGATACATCTGTAATCAAACACCCCCTACCATAGTATTATACTACAGCGGGTTGTATCCAACACGGGCTGTGTTATTGAGGCCAATATTCATACACACAACGAGGTCAAAAGTAATAACTGCTGGGATGCATTCTTGTTATGGTTTCTTATGGATTTTTTTAGTCGGTTTTTTTTCCGCATATTGTTAACAATTTATTGTCATGGCTTAATCGACCAAACTGCATGATTGCCACAATACATTACGTTTTTTCAGAAAGAAACCCACGAGCCTGGCATGGGATAATGTCCTGTCTTCCTCGCGTTCACTTCTTTTGTTTTCACATAAACATTGGGGGACGTATACAAATATTGAGATGAACTTACGACGATCATTAATATACCTGATTGTTTACTTTTGAGGACGTTTTGCTCCCAGTGCGATAGTCGGTTCCATCATTAATTTTGCGTTCATATATTTAGTCATGATGAGACAAGGTTGTAACAATAATGGCGTCATGTAGGTTCATATTCGGTTATAGTTGATGTGAATTCTCGAGAGAAAATAGCTGGAATATTGCTGAGTTTGGCGTCAAATTAAACTCACTCACTCAAACTATAGTGAAGAGAGTCCGTTTTTTGCAACATCATTGTGGAATAGTGATGGTACCTCGTGGTCGCGAAAAGCTGCATCTATCTTACCCTGGGGATCACAGCAAGTCCATTATTCTCCAAAATAAACAGTATCAAGCGAGTGATTAATTGACATTTTTTTAATTGTGTCAGATATTACCAGTCCAAATCAAGGCCATTTGTTCAGCTTCACACATTAACATAACATATTCTCATGCTTTACAGACGTTGTTTGCAATGCAGAGGATACATAATCTAAATTAAACAAATAATTTCACCATCAGCATCAGTTCCATTTAATTTAAATGAAGCTGTGCGTCTCGGTCTCAAATCACCAGGGCCCTTATTCTCGAAACGTTTGTAGCCCTAAGAATTCTTAACTTTGATCGTAGCCAATGTGTTAACAATGGGCTTAAGAAGTTCGTAGGGCTACGGATGTTTCGAGAATATCTAGCCAGTTTCTTAACTGTCCTCAACTTTCGACAACGTGTTTTGGAGACAAAGCTACTGAAGCTGTGTTATCAGTTTTAGTGGAATTGGCCCGCTCAAACACAAGGTCAGTGCACCAGTGAGATGCCCAGTTGTGAACTAGGTTTTGCTCTAGGCGACCTCTAACATTAATGCACTGTGTCAATAGGGTCTTGTGGTAACCTTAAACGTCAACCTGATGTACGGCATAAACAATGTGCTTTGTAGAAGGTTCAATAGAAAGACACAAGATGATCCAATTAAGTGGACATTAATCGTTTCTTTTTATGATCAGCTGAAAGCATCACTTTTATAATATTGATTGACAAGCACATTCTCAGAATAGAGTGTTAATCGTTCAAGGACATCGTCGCCTGAAATCGGAGTTTTCTAAGCTCTAAATAAACTAATTGTTTTAGAAAATCGAGAACAACAATGTTTTCAAAACTATTCAATCAAATCCTTTGGAATTGTGCACATGTGGGTGTTATATTAAGAAGACTTGGAAAATAAGCTAAAGTATATTAAAGAAACTATCGAACAATGCTTGGAGATAGAACACTCGGTCAAATAGATTTTTAATTTTGTTCAGAACCAGAGCGTTCTATGTATCAGAAATGCAGCTGAATAATTGTACGATTATTGTATGATTAATTCTCCCGTACCAGGTTGTATTTGTGTTGTTTTAACTTGTTTTAGTTTTTATAGTTTAAGAATTACATTAAAATAAATCATAAGTAAGGGTAGTGTTCCAATGTTCCTTTTGTATGTTTATAATGATGATAAATACTTCCAGATTGTTCCATCTCCATGTGACGTGATCAAACTGGATTTGCTGATTGATCCAATAACCACTTAGAATTCTCTCGAGATAAAACAATGTAGAACCAATTTCTAGGCTATATATCACAGTGAAATTTTTCATGGAGATGGAAAATGCAGTAAAATATACCCTGGGCTTCTCAACTCAATTTTGACCAAAAATGGACACAGAACACTCTGGCTTTTAAGCGACGACATGTAATTTTCGTAGAGATGTCTTGCAACTATTGGAATATTTTACTTGCTATCGGGAGGTATCTAGAAAAGAGACATTTCTGTCACAAATCATGAATCTTACATGGCATGGTCATATGAAATGGAATTCACAATGTCATATTCACTTATCTCGGAACATTCGTAACTACTCGTGTCATTCCGGCATGCCGGATGGCGTCTCGTACCCCTCTCGTGGCCATGTTTACGACTGAGCCCTGTCTAAGCGCAAACGGGCATGGAGATTAAAATAGTCCAGTACTATTGCCAAGGAAAGATAACTCTGAATTTTCAAACATGGCTCCTAGAATATCCTATATCCCGGGGGCAAAACAGCAATAGTCATTCCCTTTGTAAATATGTTTCACGTAAAAGTTTCTAATCCTTTAGCTCAAAGTTTATGTTTAAATTGTGCTTTGCATACTTTTGCGAAGTTTCAAACTTCAACGGTGCCTCCATTTTCATGCTTCGAAATGCGTTTTACTACGCGCGATTTGATTGGTTTGCCACGATTCTTGGCAATAATGGCGTACATAGAGAATACTACACGAGGTCTCATTACATACGAATTATACGAAACGAGTGTCTTTCCTATGGTATCTGACCGAGCGAAAGCGAGGTCAGAAACCATAGGAAGGGCACAAGTTTCGTATAATTCGTATGTAATGAGACCGAGTGTGGTATTTTAATTACTACCCACGTCTTACATGCATTGAATTGACAAAATAGCGTATTTTTGTTATTGTTATGGTTTCAAACCGAAACCGGTTTCATTAAGAGGTTGCGGAAGAATTTTGTTCTGTAGTACACTTTTGCATGACGTCACACTGTATTGACGTCGCTACGCCATTCTCGTCTGTCCCCCTTGGTAACCGACGTCACGATGCATGTCAGTTGTCATCGCCTCTCGTACAGCCTCCTACAATAAACTAATCCGTAGCACCCCGTTTCTTTGTTTGCAACTGCTTCACTCGGCTAACATTACTGGTGGAAACATTGCGTTTATGTTTTTTCGACGGATATAATGTCTCAGTTCGACTCACAATTAAACAGCTACACGGCAACTTTCGCAATGTTTACATTCCCACAATGCATCTAAGTTGTAGAATGAATGAATTCACGAGTATGTTATGAATGAACAAGTAGTTCCGTCACAACGTGACCTAACTGAGAGGTCATCGGTTATCCAATCAAATCGCTATAATCTCAGGTCAAGTCGTTACGACACAGGTCAACGCTATACGACACACGTGTGACGTACGGGATTAGTATGCAACTACCCATACGTTGACCACGTGGGTAATAAGATAGGGATACGAGTCTTCTTGTAGGTCACGGAAAGAGGCGAGTAGTTACGAATGATCTCGGAAGTTTCCCAGAAGATGCGTGACCGCACCATAGAACCTGTTGCTTAAACTATCAAACACGTCTTTGTTGTTGACAGCTTCCACCGTTAATTGAATAACAAACAGATGATATTTTTTTTAATCCATCTCAAAGAGAAGAAGGTAAGATTGTATACCATTACGGCACAGGATTATGGAAATGGTCTCCAAACATACTGACAAGAAATCAAGCCAAACCATTTAGTGTGATAAAAGGGCGATTTAACTACAAGGATACACTACCTTATTCTCGAAACGTTCGTAGCCATAAGAATTCTTAACTTTGATCGTAGCCAATGTGTTAACAATGGGTTTAAGAAGTTCGTAGGGCTACGAATGTTTCGAGAATATCTAGCCAGTTTCTTAACTGTCCTCAACTCTCGACGGCGTGTCTTGGGGACAAAGCTACTGAAGCTGTGTGTTATCAGTCTATACACTACCGACCCAATTTCAAAAGTTCAAGAAGTGTTATTTCCTTGCTGACAACATTTATCCATTACATGATTTATCCGCCATAGTTTGGAATCTGGTGTTCGTGTTTTGGGTTTAGTTTTGTCAAAATGATGTGAAACGGATCATTATGAAATCCAACTGGAAGCATGATTTATTCGTCATAGTTTGAAACCTGAGGTTCGTCTGCTATCAACGAAATATTTCTTTGTCTGTATCATCTGAAACAGATCACCATGAACTCCAAGCAAGTCATCCGATTCGTCAAAAAAGTGTATTTCATTCGCTATTTCTCTCAAATAACTTGTTTGATGAATCTTGAAAGTGTCGAATAAGTCTGTTCACCTCACCTCTTAAATTGAGTGATTGAGGATGTTCAAATTTGTCATGTGTCCTTTTCCTAAAGATGCTTTGATATTTTGTTCTAACCATTATGATATTGATATCTTTTTTTGCAAACATACAAAAAAGGTGAATATCAAGGTTGACGCAGACTTACATCAAGTAACTGGATTTGTTCTCAAACATATCAGTCAGGTGAAATGCCACTGCACTATTTTAGAAACACAAGATTGTCGTTCCTACACGTACATGGTGATAGGCAATGTGTATTTTAATATCTTATGTCATCACATGACAATGTTACCAGAAATAGAATAGAAAGAAATATCAATGTTTATAGCGTCACAGTGCATGTGGTAATTACAAAGCGCATTCAAGGCATGAGCTGTGGTTACAAAATAGATAAGATGGTAGTACTAGATGTGATGAGTATCGCCCTATCACATACAATGATGGAAGTACCCTGGCATCACCTTTTCATCCAATTTGGAATATTCATTATTTTCATATTTACTGATTCTACATGCTTTGGACATATTAGCTATACCAATTTCCGCGTGCTTTTAGTCGATTTCGCAGACAGAAGAACTATAATGTTACACTTAAGGTAAAGTATTTATTAAGAAATGGTATGTCTGACATATGGCACTTAAAACCAAAGGGTATGGTACTACTGATTCTGTTCTACTCTCCATAACTGGATATGAAAAGTAATTCTACTTATCAGTGGCTAAATTAGAATATATTGTTTAAGGCGCCAAATGGGGTCTATATGAACTTACTCATTGTAAATTCAATAACTTTAGATATTGACGATGCCCTTACGACACTTTGAGTTCAGTAAATGTGGCTAAGGTGCTATGAATTAGGCTTGTAAACAGAGAGGCAAAAGAAAGTATACATTACGGAAATTGGTCCTAATGGAAGAAATATTGTTCATTTTTATCAATTATAATATATTGTAAAAGTAGTTTGTGACTTGGTGACATTGATAGACATAAACTGGCGCAATGATGAATCGGCAAAGAAATATGTGCGCAACTACACAAACGCGGCCTGTTTCATTAATATCTCTAAAACACCAATAGACAAATTTTATGCAGATATACTCATGCCAAAAATGGTTGTCACCCCCACACACACACACCTCACACCCCCGCCCCACACCCCCTCTCCAATTAAAAAAATTGAAGGGGGTGACAACCATTATTGGCATGAGTATATTTTATTTTTAATGTGTGTAATTTTAAAATGAATGAATGAAATCATGCAGAAATATTTGAAAACTAACAAAACGACGCAACATTATACTTGAACATAGAGATTTTTTCTGAGTTACATCTTCTTTTTATTCTCGAGTACAACGTTTCAGGGCTTGTTCTGGCCCCATCATCAGGTAAAACTGAACAGTAACTGTTAACTCTGGCCGTGACGTCACAATGCTTATGACGTCACAATGCTATGACGACATAATGAAACAATATACTATTATGCTACTGACAAATCATAAGGTTCATAACACTGATTATCTCAAACGTTCCAGGAGTTGTGTTTTACAGATATCGCTTCAGTGAAATTGCATCACAATCAGCTGACATCCCCAGACAGTCTGGCTCCAGGTGATTGCAGTCCGTTTGAGTCAGAAACGGACCGATGAATTGCAAATTTTATCATTGTACAAAAATGCCACATAAATATACATAGTACACATGTTTATCATTTACTAATACCCAACAGCTTTCTTATATTTGAAAATTTTCCGGACTCCACCAAAAAAGTTCTTTAAGAAACTATCATTAAAATGTTGACACAGTTCACTATTTGTTACGAGGGAGGAGTGCAGAGAAAGTGTCCCTTTCTCTGCACTCGCCAGGTGTGCGAGAAAGGATGGAGACGGCACAGCACAGGCTAATGAATCAATAACTTGGTGGGCACTTGTTAACAAAAAATGACGATCTTGGGGGGGGGGGGGGGATTCCTACTTGAACGTGCACGTTAATTACACGACCGTTGAACCAGGTCACATAAAAACCAACATAACACAATGCAGTTTCACTTTATTGGTTAGATGGCTTCAGCAGGAAATTGCGTTGCCGGTGATATAATGTCAGAATTGTGTGCATCTGGCCACATGCTGAACACACAGGCATCAATCTGCCTTGTTAGAGTCTCTGTACACTGGAAACAGATCCGGAGACGCAGTGGAACAATCACACGGTATTGTATTTGCAGTCAGAGATCTTGTGTCATGCGGTACAGATCCCTTCTTTCCGGACAACGGAATCCTCAAGTACAAGATATAATGCAAAGCATTGAAGAAGTGGGGGATTCAGTGAAAAGGCGATATGTCTCATTGTAAAGAACAAGGATGTGTGTATTACAGAACTGATCTGTCTGATTTCAGAGTTGGTCACTGAAAGGCTGAAAACTTTATTATAGAAGTTATAGATCTGATTGTGCATTAGAGAACTGAAATGATTAAATATTTGGTAAATACATTGACCATTTCTCAGATGATGAAGTAAATGAATAAGTATTTGTTTATTGAATAACAGAGAAAAAAGTGTGTTTTCATTTTCACGATTTGAATGAAATTTGAAGCAAAATATATATTCAGATGAACATAGTGACTTAAATTCACTATCAGCATTTTTTTATGTGTAATGTTACCCTCCTTTTTTGATGTGATGGATTTAATATTCAGGGCTTTTTGTAAAGCTTTTTTAAACATTTTCTAACGCTTCCAAAGATAAGTACGATAGACAGGATATTCCCTGGAATTGTACCTGCGATCCTGTGCTCATCTGGGTGCACGAATGAGTTACACACAATATGATATCACAGACGTATCACAGATTCAGTAAAGCAATATAAAGAAGATAACTTGAACAAAACTAACAACAATAACAACAAATAAATACATAATATTGATGACAACCCCTGTCACTTTCATTGGTCACTTACACAGTGATGCATAGTTTATGACAGTGTAATTTATACATCAACATTCGTATTCTCTGCATGAGAATGACAATTACATTTCACTATTTACGTCGTCTCTGGAAGAAGACAAACTCGTACGTGAACCAAAATGGACAGTGACAACGTGGACACACACATGCTCCTACAAGGAAGGGCATGCTAAGTATTTACTTTCGTGAGGAGTCCAATCTATCAATGTTGTCACTAATCGGATCGTTGTCTTTCTGACTTTCTAATTTTGCCTGGACTTAACGGATTGAGTTGTTGGACAAAAGTCACATTCACTGCCGATGATTTCATGAACTCCTTACTAAAGGAGGATCTCTTTTCAGAATGGAGGTGAGGTTGAATGAAATGGTGCTTAAAGAATAATTCAGTGATATCATGTTTGACTTTCAGCTATCAAATTATATTATTGTCTCAGATACTTTACTCATTGCACCCAATGGTACGATAATCGAAACGAGTTATTCCATTGCATGGAGGTTATATATTTACATATCATGCGTTCTGTAAGGCTGCTTGTTCCTTTCCCGACGATTGTCGGGTTTACACCTATACTAGATAGAATGTCACACATGGTTATTCAGGACTACGGTAGTTGGTCACAGGTCACAAGCAGCGAGGTAAATATGTTACATCATCGTGCTGTGGTTTAAAAAAATACTGAGATAAAAAGCTTGTGGGTCCCCCACCCCACCCCTTTAACCAGCACAATAGAACACGGCAAGTCTATAATATTCAATAATATATCGAATAAACATTAAACAAGGTGACAATGGATGACAGTACAGATTTTTGATGCAATACAATTGAGTCACAAATCTAAAATACTGGGTCACAAATCTAAAATATTAACTCACAAAAGTTTTGGTATTCCCATTAAAACAAGATGCACTGATTGAAGGTTGTTGATAGTTCTTGAAAGTTCAATGTAGATGAGTGATAGGTCTCTAGAGTAGTGAAACGTCGATGTAAGCAGACATGCGAGCGTAAGCCCAAAGCAGTCCCGCATACATCTTAACAAACATCCCTTATATGCCTATTTTACAGTTCTGGAGAATTCTAGCAAAACCTACGCCACAACCATCGAAGCGCTTCTTTGCTATTCTCTCCAAAAGCAAAACAACAACAAAGAGGAGGTAATTCCCGAGCACACTCTTAACAGACGAAATTACACAGCCTAACTTGTGAGTACAATTCCACACTCGGCGCTTTAAATTATTGTGACCATAATATCTAAAAGTTCATAAATGTGACATAATTAACAAACACACATCCTCGTAACCCTCGTGACACCCAGCAAGAAGGCTTCTCCCTAGCGGATCTCGTCAAACACGGGATGAATTAATGGACCATGTCTGTCGATCGTAAATAAGTGCGCAACATTCAGGAATGGAAGACCTCACTACCTTTACATTTCAACCATTGAAATCCTTCATATTCAGCGTTCATAGTTGACGATCATGTCACATAGAAAGATTCCAGTCTAAAATCAGTAAATGTTTCTCATCAGCTCTTGTTCTCTATAATGCACGATGAGGATAAACTATTAAGGAATATTTTTCCGACTGTTAGTCTTTCGTATCCGAACCAGAAGAGCGTTTCTAAGAGGCAGAAATACAAAATCACTAGATCAAGTTGTGTAGCCTAATCACAGAATGGCGCCAATCACTTTGACCCTTAATCCGTGTCCCGCTTTCAGTAATAAAACACGTAGTCTTCACATGCATTTAACATACTTCACCTATTCAGTACATTAGATAAATAGTCCCACATATTTTCACATCAAACTACAATTTTAATTATTTACTTCCAAATAACATAAATAATATCACGGTGATCTTCCGTCTGTTTGACACAAATAATACGTGGCGACTGGGATGTGTCACCTGCTGAGTTGGCGTGCCGATCGCATTTTTGAATAGTTCCTTCAGCCAACTTCAAATGATATTGTAATCAGATATTTCTACTCTGAAGAAGACCTGACGACATCAACATCAAAAGTCGTGTAAGATGATCCCAAGGCAAACGTTTATGGCACAATCAAAATGAAGAACGCGACATTTCTTCAGGCAATAAGTGATCGGCTTTTTCAAACGATGCAACTGTATTTCTTTGCCACCTGTGTCATAAATGTCTCTGTATCTGCACAGACCTTTGTGTGTAGATGACATTAAAAAGAGGGATCATATCTACATCAAAGAAACAGCGAACTTTATCGGTCTCACAACAAGTGTTTTTTTTTCGTTTTCAAGATGCTAATTTAAGATATATTTGAAAGCAACTCTCACTGGCGACCATAACGAATATACAGGACCATTCTCTCTGGCTGGTTTCTTGTACAGTTATCTATAACGCCCTCATATGGATGCATTACGGATCTGCAAACAGCCAGATAATATATCTCTCTGGCTGGCTTCTTGTACTGCTATCTATAACGCCCTCATATGGATGCGTTCTGGATCTTCAAACAGCCAGATAATATATCTCTCTAGCTGGTTTCTTGTAATGTTATCGATAACGCCCTCATGTGGATGTGTTCCGGGTCTTCAAACAGCCAGATACTATATCTCACTTGCTGGTTTCTTGTACTGTTATCTATAACGACCTTATATGGGTGTGTTCCGGATCTTCAATTACATGACGGATCACAAGCAAAACGGCTTCAGACAGTCTAATCCATTTACTTCAGGATCGTCTCTTTTGGGTCTCTCTGTAGATGAATTTAGTCACGAGACATCATGTTGGACACGGATTATTTGAGTGTTATCATGCTTGATCAACAGCCCTGGCGGACATCAACGAGAATCCGCTTCTCAGCCTCGCTATGCGTTTGGTGAATTCGACCATTATCAAAATATACATATATACTCAGCAGCAAAAAACCCGTCAGTACGAATTAAAATTTGATAGGCACTGTAATCAAATCATTGCAGAAATTTACATAATAAACGGATCAAAAACCGTTTTTGTGTACAATATCTTGATACATCAATGAATAACTCAGCATAAATTCAAGACATTACGTGAACGTTTGGAGTCCATTCAGACTCTTGACTTCAGTATCTAGTGTCACGACCACGGCAATAATTGCAGCACAGCGCCTATGCATGGAGTGCATCAATCGATTGATGAAGGCCATTGGCACCTGGAACCACACTCTGAGAAAGGCCTGGCGCAATAAATCGGCTGTGTTCGGCCTTAGTATGACATTATTCAGTCTCCTCTGAATTTCACCCTAAAGATGTTCAATTGGGTTTAAGTCAGGACTAAGGGCTACCCACTGCATAATGTTGACACCGTTTTGCAGTAGGAAGTCCTGTGTAGCTCTGGCAGTATGGGCCCGGGCGTTATCATGGCGGAAAGTGTTGTTCCGGTGACGTGCGAAATGTGGTATGGCATGGGGTCTGAGAGCTTGGTAGATGTAGCGCACCGCTGTGATGCCGCCTTGTCTCCCTGGACCATGGTTCTGGAACACCACAGGACCCACTCTCTGGTTCAGGCCTATTCCACCCCATACCATGGTGCTTGCTTCTCCCAATGAGTCTCTTTCCATAACACATTCGTCTGAGTAACGCTGGCCACGTTGTCGCCATATTCTTGTTCTGCCATCTGCAGTTGATACGCAGTACCGACTCTCATCTGTGAACAGAACAGTTCCTTATTGCCTGTATCGTCAGTTTTCGTGTTGTGGGGCAAACAGTAGACGTTCACGCTGATGACGAGGGGTGAGGATAGGTCCACGGTAAGGTCTACGGCAACGGAGGTTCACGCTGTTAAGACGTCGGCGTACTGTATCAGTACTGATTGGTCTTCCGTGTGTTCCCACTGTCTAGCGTGCTGTTTCGGATGCCTGCATGAAGGGATTCTGTACATGCTGTCGTACAACATGGCGGTCTTGTCGTCTTGTGGTCACCCTTGGTCTGCCAGTACGGGGACGGTCATTTGTGGTGTTGGTGGCCCGGAAACGTTGCTGCAGCCTGTATATGGTCCGAACGTTGACCTGAAAGTGATTGGCAACGGCTTCTGTTGTGCAGTGTGGCCAGCTTCAAGTCGTCCTAGAGCCTGGTTCCTCTGAGCTGTCGTGAGTCACGGCTTCCTGCTGAGGTTGTAATGTGAATGTTTCAACCAAGGTAGGGAGTGCATGTTATAGGGCTGGTCCTTGTGAACAGCACGTGCAGCATGAGTTGCATGAAAAACATGGAGAACACCCTACCATCTCCGAGATCAGGTTGCGTTGTTTAGACCATTTCCCAGGTTCCATTCTGACTTTGGGAAGGAATGTCTTTGCTCAGGTAAAGTTGGAGATGTTTTCAAAAAATATACCATCAAAAAAGTAAATGACTTTACAGTCATTCCAAACTGACTGACTGACTGATTTTGTTTTTTCGACGCTTTTAGCAATATTCCACCAACATCACGGCGGGGGGACACCAAAAATGGGCTTCACACATATTACCCATGTGGGGATTCGAACCCAGGTCTTCGGCGTGACGAGCCAACGCTTTAACCATTAGGTTACCCCACCGCCCCTCCAAACTGACGTTTCTTTTGCTGCTTAGTATATATTGTACGCCAGAGATTGTAAATGAGTTAGATACTCAAGCATACATCTGTCCAATACTAAACTTGGTTTCTTTTAGGCAACTCTTTTGGACTGAGTTAACTTGTGTCCCTTTTGATGGATTGACTCACCGTGTTAAAGGGCCAATAAAATGGCACTGAACTTGATGTCAGTTTATTTTTTTTAGAAAAGTATTATTTTCTTGCGGAAAGCCAGTGTGTATATGACATTTTGGTTCATAAAAGGTGATGCCGAGCTGACCATACACTGTAAACCATTGTGGCACATACTGCCCTTTGGAAATACGACTTGAGCAACACTTGCAGACGAACCCAGCTCCTGACCTACTGCCCTGACACATAGTATCTGGCCGTTTGAAGATCCGGAACACATGCATATGATTAGACTGTCTGAAGCCGTTTAGCTTGTAATCTGTCATGACCATTTAATGTAATTGTACAGTTGCTTGCTTAAGTATATTTACACTCTAAACCATTAAGCTGCAAAAAAATCAAAATTTTGTTCCTTCTTACAGGTAAGCGTGTATATGTGTTGCCGTTCAGCACACCCTACAGAACCAATTTCTGCACTCATGCTGTTGGTTGAAAGGATGTGTAGCAATCCGTTAAACGATTAGGCGTTGTCATTGATACGTCGCTACCACATCCAGGTTAACAGGTACGAGTGAAGGGAGACACACTGTAATCATATCCAACACACTCTAACACATATCCATACTATATCGTGTCCGTAATCACCACGGATTGTGTTATTAAGGGGAATATTCATTTAAGCAACGAGCTATAAATTAATATATGGGGCGGTGGGGTAGCCTAGTGGTCAAAGCGTTAGCTCGTCACGCCGAAGACCCGGGTTCGATTCCCCACATGGGTACAATGTGTGAAGCCCCTTTCTGGGGTCCACTGCCGTGATATTGCTGGAATATTGCTAAAAGCGGTGTAAAACTAAACTCACTCACTAAATTAATATCTGTTGTGGCGCCTTCTTGTAATGGACTCTTAACTGTTGTACGACCTCCATGCCTGATGGATCGTTTGAGGTGGCGGTTTTTCTTCATTGTGTTTATGATTTAATGAGCTGACTTAATCGACCAAAAAGTATGATTGCCACAATATTTTACATTTTTGTTATTAGGAAAGCCACGATGGGATAGTTTACTGCCTGCCTCGTGTTCACGTTTTTTGTCTTTAAAGCTTAGTAGTCACTGCAACAGTGAAATGCCCAGTTAGGGCCAAGGTTTGCGCTTTCGGCATATTCTGAAATTGATACACTCGCACTGTGTCATTAGGTTCTTTTGTAACCTTAAATGCCCATCTGATGTACACCATAAACAATGTGCTTTGTAGGAGGGCCAATAGAAAAATACCAAGATGATGCAATTAAGGAACCATTAAACATTTCTCTTCGTGATCAGCTGAAAGCATCACTTTTATGTATTGATTGACAACCAACTATTTTCAGACCAGAGGAGGGGTTAGGTGCAAAGGGTTTCAATTAAATATTAATGTAATTACATTAATTTTGAATTTCATCCATCTGAATAATTTTCTCCTATCTTTTGCTTTTTGTACTCAGTGGAAATTCGTCTTTATGATAGTCGAGGAGAGTTATTCTATGGCGTTAAGATTTTATATTTATAAAGCATTCGTGGGGTGTGTATGCTCTTTTGTTTTGGTCCGGACCAATCGCCGTTTACAACTCTACTCCACCGAGATGGCACATAGCCCCGGGTATCAAGGTATATGTGTACACCCAGTCTCCCTCATCACAGTCATTGAGTCATCCTGCAAGATGTTAGTTCTGTATAGGATATTATCCGGCACGGGGTGAATTAATGACCCGTGTCTTTTGATCGCTAAAAAGTGTCCATCATTCCTGAATTCAAGTCACGACTATCGTCACATTTCAACCATTGAAACATTAAGTAAACATATTCAAATGAAACATAGACAGTCACATAGAAAGATATCAGTCTTTATCAGTAAATGTTTCTCTTCAGCACCTTGCACTGAGTAATGTTCTATGAAGATGAACTCTTTCGGGATTTTTTCCCGATTGTTGGTATTTTGTATCCGAACAAGAAGAGAGTTTCTTTGTGGCGGAAATCACAAATCATTATATCGAGTCGCATAGCCGAGTAACAGGATGGAGTATTTGAGCTTGTCCGTGATCTTTCATCCGTGCCCCACGTTCTGAGATAGAACACGTAGCCTTCAAGGCATTAACACACTTCAACCTTCAGAACATTAAATAAACAGTCCCCCTATTTTCAAATGAAATTTCAACTTTCATTATGTACGACTAAATCACAGTCTTTAGCAGTATATATTCCAGATCAGTCCCTAACATTGGATAATGCACCATGGAAACCTGTCTTTGTGTTCTTTCCCCCTGAGGGACTTTCGTATCCGACCAACAAAATAACTTCGGAAATCACAGATCATGCGATAATGTCATTTCGGGTCCTTGCTTTGATCTCTGAACTTTTGGACACTTTTACATCCAAACTGATCTTTTTCAAAAATACACTTGTGTCATGGATATGATAGACTGAGGTGTTAGTCAGTATTAGACACCTCGACGTTTTTGTGCTTGACATAAATATATCTTGGCGACTGCCACTTCTGACCAGTTGACGCGCTGAACGCCGTTTTAAATAGTTTTTTGAGCCAGCTGCAAACAGAAATTGTTATCAGATCTTTTAACTCCGATATGCCTATTTGTTAACATCAACATTGAAAGTTGTGTAAAATGATCCCCAAGCCAAATGTTATGAATCAATATAAAGAACACAACATTTCTTCAGACAGTCAGACATCAGCTTTTTCAACGATGCAGCTTTATTTCTTTGCCGCCTGGATTCGGAAATGTCTTTATATCAGCATAGACCGTTGTATGTACATGACAGTAACAAGTGGGTGATGCATCTACATCAGAGGGACACAGCACTTTTCCGTCTCGTACAGAATATAATATGTCTTTTGTTTTCAAGATACTAATATACGATAAGTTTTTCTGAATGCATCTCTCACTGTCAATCTGAGCAATTATTCAGGAGCTTCCTCTCTCTGATGGGCTTCTTGGTAGTTTTTATGACACGCCCTCATATGGATGTGTATATGATCTTCAAACAAAGAGATACTAGACAATGGACAATTATTTAGTTACACCAGTAATTAGTACAGTAGGTTAGCTCACAGATTGCATGTGTAAATCATCTTCATGGATTCATGGAGGTTCTTGATGGTCGTCTGTCCCATATTGGTAACAGATGTGTTGTGAAGATGGTTTCAGAGAGAGGTGGGGGGGGAGGGAGATAGGGAGAGAGAGAGAGAGAGAGAGAGAGCGAGGAGAGAGAGAGGAGAGAGAGAGGGAGAGGAGAGAGAGTGAGAGTGAGAGAGAAAGAGAGAGAGAGAGAGGAGAGGGAGAGAGAGAGTGAGAGAGAGGGAGGGAGTGAGAGAGTGAGAGTGAGAGAGAGAAAGAGAGAGAAAGAGAGAGAGAGAGGGAAAGAGAGTGAGAGAGAGGGAGGAGGAAGAGAGTGAGTGTAAGAGAGAGAAGAGAGAGAGAGAGAGAGAGGGAGAGAGAGAGAGAGAGAGTGAGAGAGAGAGGGGGGGGGGAGAGAGAGAGTGAGATCTCAGTTTTGTGATGGATATATGTTTTGAAAACAACGATTAAGCACCAGGCCCAGTGATATTCAAATGGCGATTTAACAGCATTGATGTATTAATTATACACGTCATTCCATTAAAGACACGCGAGCTAAGTCTATCATTAAGAGGCGCCTAAACGAAACGCAAGTTCGTAGACTCCAGATATCGGTATAAGCATTGAATTATTTTACAATCAGGCATACAGCAAAAGATTATGTGTTGTTAATGGACGTGGTCACCGATCGCAAAACGAGGACGATAAGCGGAGTCTGTCATGTCAGTCAGGGCTGTTGATCAAGCACGATAGCACTCAAATAATCACTGCCCTCCATGTTGTCTCGCAGTTGATGTTCTCTTCAGAGATGTTCCAGACTCAAAAGGCAGATAATATCGAACTAAAGGACTTACAATATCCAAAGTCGCTAGTAATATGCATAATATATAGTTATATCCATTATTGAGTAAAGCATCGGAAGCTTCCATTCGTGGGTTGTACTTATTGTAAACGATATATGTAACATATGTTATATTTGGGATTACACTTTCTTAGTGAGGTACCGATTCTAGTACTTTTTGGATTGGGTCCCATCCAGGATTCGAACCCACACCCTCAGAGTCAGGCACCTAATCGCCAGCACACAAAGTAGACCGCTCAGCCACCGCGGCTTCCACTAGACTGCGAATAATGACAACCATTATTTGCATGAGTATATTTCCGAGTCTCGTTCACTTGAACTTTGGGGTACTTATTGATTGACATGTTATCATGAAGTCGATACAAAGAATGACATGGACTTAGGACGATCATTTCTGCTTTTGAGGACGATTTGCTCCCAGTGAGATAGTCAGTTCGTCATTAATTTTGCGTGCGTACATTTATCCAAGATGAGACCAGGTTGTAATAACATAGATTGTATGTACTTTTGGGTGTTTTTTTTATAACCTACGAGGGCGAAACTATCGGGGTTCACATTTTTCATACGATGCCCCAGGGCAAAATATCACTTCGACGTTGCGTTCTACATGCGGCGATGGCGGGTAGCCAGCCTATGTTTTAAAGTAGATGTTTTTTTCCCCACAATTTGACGACTTCGGTAATAAACAGAATATTATAATCGTGCGACTATCACACGATGTTTCCGACACTCGTGCCTACAAATTGGTATATCCCTCGATCTCGTTCGGGAAATACTAACAATAAGGTACTCGTGTCGTAAGCATAGTATGACATGGGTACTGAAAAGAGCGCCAAGCAGTCTAGCAGGGAATCGAAACATTCAGTGTGCCAAGCGGGCAAGTTAACAAAAAGGCTCCCCAACTGAACTTACTTCACAGCGCCACTGCCTGTGTGAACAGCCGGTTCGCTCTTGGTCTTTGCTGATAAATGAAATTTCCTCCAAGTGATAATCTTTCAGTTGGCTCGTAACCTTTATGCAGTTATCATTACGAAAGCAGAAACTGCCATAGCTCATTATAGTCTCCAGGCAAATGATACCTGCATGAGATTAACACCGATAGTCTGGTGGAAAAAGTCATATGACTATAACCTTCTAGCGCCTAACAGGCAGCTTGGGTTATCCGGGGTAATAATGTGCTGTGCCTTGATTGTAAGCGTTATGAGCATACCTAGTGTGGAGTTTGGCGCTATATTGCACATGTAACCTGCACGTGGTTATAATTACCAAAGCAGGAACACGACTCATGACATACTCCAGGGAAATTATACCGGCATGAGATTACCTTTGATACTCCATTCGACTGAGATCTGATTTCTGGGCAGAAGTTCTGCAAACGGTCAAGCGTTATCATATGATTTTATGTTTCATATTTTGGAACCTTGCGTTCATATCTTGTTTTGAATTGAATTGAGTATTATCTGAAATGCAACTCGAAGCAAGTCATCGGATTCGCCAACAAAGTGTTTCTTTCAAATGACACATATTACAGCGCAAAAGCAATATTTCGTTGACCTGTATGACGTATTGTTATTCTAGGCTAAGAAACAGTATCTCAAGAGCTAAATTGTGCATACACACAGCTACACACAGCATCGTGTGTAAATTCCTGGTTTAATGCTAAATATAAGTGAAACCGTTTAGTTCAATTATATTTCAATGTTAACAAAGTCACAGTCATAATTACAAAGACGTTTCAAGGCAGATAAGCTGTGGTTAAAAAAACCCACAAAAAAAACCCAGAAGTTATATAAGTGGTAGCTACGGGATATGATTAATATTGCCCAATCATATCCATTAATGGAATTGCCATGGCATCACCATATCATTTACATTAAAATGGACATTCGTTCAATATTTACTAATTCTATATGGTTGTCTAGTAGTTATATGGCAGATACGTGGTAGTGACAAGATAGATAAGTCGTGCGTAAGAAAATTGACACGTTGTAGTTTCCAGATACATAATTCATACTTCAAGAGAGGTCACTTGTAATCGAGGTCAGTTGTGGATCAATTAGATCAGTCGATTTCGGAAAATGGTTCAGTTGTGTATTCAAGCACTATATATATTATGATCTATTCAAGCACCTACTGCTGAAAACATTTTAACGCACATGACTTGATTCCATGATGGTCGAACCATTTACTGGTGTCTAACAAATACCACAGCCCTGAAACATTATTTTCCTAATCAACATGAATACGATTGATATTGCCCTATCACATTCATTAATGGTTTAACCATCACGGCAATATTTCATCTGTTGTTGTGAGATTGAAATCGAAAACCTTCTGATACTGACTGACTCTGTATGATTTGGAGATATTAATTTTACAGACGGAAAACTCTGGTGTTAGACCTAAAGTGAAATATCTATGAAGAAAGGGGTTATGTCTGGCATATGACACTTTAAACCAAAGGGTATTGTACTACTAATTCAGTTATAATCTCCGTTTCAGGCCAAAATAATTAATTATCTCTATCACTAGTTAAATTAGAATATCATGTTCAAGTCGCCTAAGTGGTCAATATGACTTTATGTACTGTAAATCCAATAACTTTAGGTATTAACGAGGCCCTTACTACACTTGGGTTTCAGCAAATGTCGCTAAGGTGCTATCAATTAGGCATGGAAACTGAGAGGCACAAGAAAGTGTACATTACGGAAATATTGTTAAATTTTAGCATACCATATTATGTTATTATAATATATTTAACCGTGAGTCTTTCCCGCAACAGTTTGTTCAAAGTAGTCTGTGACTGGGTTATATTGTTTAAACAACTAGCAAAATGACGATTCAGCAAAGAAATATATTCGCAACCACATAAACCCTCCCGTCTTGAATTCATAATACTAAGACACCGATTAACAAATTTTATACAAATATTGTATTTCTAATGTGTCAAAGTTTTAAATTAATTTGTTGTTTTTTTTATGAAATAAAACCATGCAGAAATATTTGAGTACTAACAACACGCAAGTATATTTTAATTTTTACTTTTATTTTACATTTCTATATACATGTAATTTGGCTACCTTAATATATTTCCTCATGAGAAACATACGCGCATGTTCATAATAAGAAGAGACTGGACTTACGAAAGCTTTTCGGCGCTCTTTTCATAATGTTTTACATTGTTACATATATATTCTTCCACAACTACAACAGTTAGGTCTATGACAGTACATATTTAGATATCAAACTGGCTGCATTGTTTGCTCTCTGTCGGCTTCGATTACAGCACGTCGAGCCGTACAACCTATGTAAACAAAGGATCGCTACGCAAATCGAAATGGTGTTACATGTTTTTGGATATTTTCTCAGTGAAACGAAACCATTCTATTAAAGATGTTTAGTTAGATTAACCTCGTTAGGATGAGAAAGCCACGATAACTCGGTGCGCCTAGTGGCTGCAAGAGTTGTATACTCCCCAGGGAGTTGAGATTGATAATAAGATGTGCCATTGAGATTGACATCCAATGATCGAGGGAAAAAATACCAGCGCCTTGAGCAAGCACTAGTGCGTGGATGTGTGCGCTATATATATATCCTATCCTATATATTAGATGTGTGGAGTAAAAGAAATCTGTACATTATATTGAATGGACATTGAAAGATGTGACGGATCGTCACATTTTTCTGGCCTGTGGCAGAGGTACTATGCTGGCTTGCCGCATGGAACTCTGGGTAGGAGAGTGTGTGCTATTATGAGAAAAAAATGCTGACACTTCCTTAGGGCGATAACATTGATCACCGCAAACTTTTGTAGCTGTAACTAGTGTACGATCAAGTGATATTGCAAGGAGGCATTGCTTCAGTGAAATTGAAACACTGTGCATCGTACTCGTCTGACTTCAATAAATCCTCAGTCACCATAGTTCTAGTTCATTAGATTTAAACTCAGGACACTGTTTATATTAATATTGTTTGCAAAACGAAACGTTGGACGAATTTGTTTGGTGATAACGCGGATGACACATTGCTTGTCGACACCAACTTAATAACTCCTCGGCAAGCCTTTACCCCATTGTGATAGATATGAATTCAAAAGATGCTCGGCTGAGCGGCTCCGTATATTATCTGATTACTGCAACATTAAAAATCGCTTTGTTCGGATGAAAGCTGGAAAGAAACATCAATAATACATCATTTGACGTAAATGACGCCTGAAGTGAATCATATTGTCAAATTCGGTAAACTGCCTTAATGCGTGGCACTTTAAGTGCACAAACAGTGTCAACTCAGCTGATATCAGTTTCATAGGAAGTGACAAGGGGAATTTACCTAAAAATAACCTGTTAGAGGAATATGATCATATAATGTAAAATAATGATATGTAATATATAACATATAACAGACACGTAATACAGATAGACGTATGTAAACCATTTTGTTCCCGTTCTTTACAGACGTTTCCTTTATTTCATGCACTTCTGTTCATGGTTAGTATAAATTGTAATTCAGTTGAAAATTGTTTTGGAAACAATATCTGAGTGTGTGAGTTTAGTTTTACGCCGCACTCAGCAGTATCCCAGCCATATAGTGGCGTTCTGTAAATACTCGAGTCTGGACCAGACAATCCAGTAATCAACAGCATGAACATCGATTTATGCCATCGGGATACAATGACATGCATCAACCAAGTCAGCGAACCTGACCACCCGATCCCGTTACTCGCCACTTACGACAATCATGGGTACTGAAGATCAATTCTAACCCGGTTATTCACGGGTACCCTGGAGAAACTTATCCAGATGCAATTATTTGTTGTGAGTACATTCATTTTAAAACAACACAAAACAAACAATACCAACAAACGAAAACATGCAACATGATAATTTAAAACAATTTCCCTTTAGTTTCTCTATGACTTTATAAAGGCAGGCAACAACATGTTTTACATCGACATTATGTAAGTGAAAACACCTGCGATGCTTTACATTGACAGTGGACAGTATCCTGATCCCCACTGCTGTGAGGACGCCTGAGATGAGCATGACATTACTACCTGTTTCCGACGGGAGCATGTCCAGTAATTACACGTCTGTTGAACTAGGTCACATAAAAAACCTACATAACACAATGAAATTATCACTTTATTGGTTAGATAGCTTCAGCAGGAAATTGCGTTGCCGGTGACATAATAACATAAGTGTGTGCTTCTGGCCACAAGCTGAACACACGGGCATTCAGCAGCCTTGTCAGAGTCTGCGTAAACTGGAAACAGATCCATAAACGCAGTGTAATAACCATATGGTATTGGATTTGCAGACCCAATCGTCATGATTCAGAACGGATCGCTACTGGCCTGACTATGGAGCCCTCAAGTACACTGTATAATGTAAAACACTGAGCTGATGAAATATTTAATAACGAAGGGATACACCACACTGTACAGAGAAGGACACAACGTCATGGTGTTTAGTAAAGCATTTATACAGTTGGTTTCATGACACTGAAAGTCTGAAACATTTTGTGAGGAAGGTATAGATCTGATAACACAGTAAATATGATGATATACTTAGAAGGAAATTGTTATGTCTCTTCATACAGAAGAGTCGAAATGGTGAAGTATTTGTTAATGAATCAACGAAAAAAACATATTTTAAAGCACTGAACTGATTTAATATTTAGTCAAAACAGAATGGCAGAATTTACAGAAATGATCTATCTGATTTCATTTTATGGATTTGAAAGGCTGAAGTATGTGGTAAAGAATTTATATATCTGATTACACAATATCTGGTTGAACTTATGAAGTATTCAGAACGGAATTGATATGTATTGTTATACAGAAGAGAAATGAAATGGCAAAGCAAACGTTTCTAATTGGAAATGAGAAAAACGTTCACAATTTAAGTGCTTCGAAGCGGCGACGTCCCTCTCTCTGTGACGATCCCCTGTTGCAGTATCAGTTCCAACTGTGTGTCCTGTTTAGAGACAAGGTCATACAAAAATGTAATTCTAACGTTAAGAGGACTATCTATCAATGTTGTCACTAATCGGATCATTCTCCTTCTGACTTACACAGTGGAGATTTCTACTTTTGTGCGGACATTGATTGTGTAGGACAGACGTCACTGTTTTGCAGTTAATTCTCGTACTTTTCATGAAGTAATGACTAAATGGGCATAGCACGGCAGTAATACTGGTGAAATACCAAAAAATATTCATGACATGGTCACACTTGTACAATTAACTCTGCTTTTAGATATCTTATGAATGTGGCTCCTGTCGCTTATATACTCATGCCAATAATGGTTGTCACCCCTTCAATTTTTTTAATTGGAGAGGGTGTGGGGTGGGGTGTGAGGTGTGGGGGTAGTGTGGGGAGGGTGACAACCATTATTGGCATGAGTATATTTTCAGACCAGAGGGGGGGAGGTTAGGTGGAATTGCTTTTAAGATTAATATAAAGATACCATTTTTTTCAATTCAATCCATCTTTATAATTTCCTCCTATCTTTTGCTTTTTGCACTCATGTGGTTAGTCTATGGCTTGAGGTTTTATATTTATAAAGCACGCGTGTGGCTTCAATGGCTGATTGTTCTGGTCGGTTTACAACTCTACTCCACTGAGATGACACACATGGATGTCCCTTAAAGAGGTGTCCCTGGTGTCAAGGTACATGTGTACACCCAATCTGTCTCATCAACATCATCGGGTCATCCTGCAAGATGGCTTCTATGTAGCGGATCTCGCCAGGCACGGGGTGAATGAATGACCTGTGTCTGTTGATCGATAAAAAGTGCCCAACATTTGTGAATGGAAGACGTGACTATCTTCACATTTCAACCATTGAAAACATTAAATAAATATACTCAAATGGAACTGAAGCTTCCATAATTAAAATCAAATCACATAGAAAGATGTCAGTCTTCATTGGCAAATGTTTCTCATCAGCACCTTGCACTGTATAATGTTCTGTCAAGGTCATCTTTTGTGGGGTCTTTTCCGACTCTTGTTTTTTCGTATCCGAACCCGAAGAGCGCTTCTTTGTGGCGGAAATCACAAATCATTAAATCAAGTCGTGTAACAGAATCCCAGAATGGAGTAATGGCGCCTGCCCGTTTGATCGCTAATCCGTGATCGACGTTTGGAAATAGAACACGTAGCCTTCAGATGCATTTAACACACTTCAACCATTCAGAACATTATATAAATATACCCCGTATTTTGAAATGAAACTACAACTTTCAGTATTGACTTTCAAATCACATGATAATAACACATTCTTTAGCAATAAATATTTCTCATCAGTCCCCTTCTCTGTATAATGCACTATGGAAACCGGTATCTGGGATCTTTCCCCTGAGGGATTTTTGTATCCGACCAACAAAAGAAAATTCTTCGGTTCGGAAATCACAAATCATGAGATAATGTCATGTCAGGTCCTTGCTTTGATCTCTGAACCTTGGGATACTTTCACATCCAAAGCGCTTGCGTTACAAATACATGTCTGCGACGGATATGTTACTCAGTATTAGATTCCTCGAAGATTTTGTGGATGACACAAATATTTCTGGGAGACTGACATGTCTGACTTGCTGAGTTGGAGCTCTGTTCGTCTTTCGAATAGTCCTTTTAGGCAGCTTCAAACGAAAGTGTATTTTTACTCTGCAAGAAAACCTCGACATTGAAAGTCGTGAAAATGGAGATCGCGTCTTTCTTTGAGTAATTTGAGAAAACGATTCAACTTTATGTCCTTACCATCTGCGTTCGGAAATTTATCGATATCCTCCAGTAGATGATATGACGGTAAAAAAGATCATGTAAAAAAATTATGAAAGAGCGCTATATCATCGTTCTCATTCGGAATATCTGTTTGTCGTTTTCGGGATGTGGAAAGAAGGTATGCTTTTTGGACCTCATCGTTCATTGGCCATCATAGTAAGAATGTAAAGTTTGAACTTTGCCAGCGTATTGTAAGTTGTGACGCGAGTGCATATAAACGTGTTCTTGGATCTTCAAAGACAGGTAGTATCAGGGTAAAATATGACGCTGCAGAAGTCAATGCATGAATGGTAACTGTTTTCCCCTGAAACAGCGATGTTCTGTTGCGAGTCAGTAGTCTGAGTTGGATGGGTTAAATTATCATGTGGAGGAGTATCTCACCATACCCGCCGACACAAGTTTAATAGCAATGAAACATTCACCTAAGGGCAGTGAAAAATATCATTTATTGGAATATAACATGTAACCTTAATTTGTGACAAGTATGGCCAGATTACAACTAGGCTATTCAATAAAGTTAGATTACATCAATTTGCAAACATTGATTGGTTGGTTGGTTGGTGTTTAACGTCACACTCAACAATGTTCCACCAATGTGGCGCCGTTCTGTAAATATTCGATTCTGGAACAGACAATCCAATGATTAACATCATGAGCATTGATGTACGCAATTGGGATAAATTAACATGTGTCAACCAAGTCAGCCGATCCCGTTAGTCGCCTCTTACGACAATCGTATATATGTATTTATGTTGGTGGGTGGTTCTGTATGTGTCCCGACAGATCTTACCATACCACTTAAAAATTATATAAAGACCATGGTATACACGCACAGCACAATCGATGAAGATTCGTGTGGTGACGCTGTGATTCACCGTTCTAAATACTGTTCCTACAGAGTGCCACAATTACTGCTGATGATTTTTTTTCTAGTTTTCCAAGCTCCATTCCCGCGCTGGTGTGATCCCCTCGCACATTGACATGATACATCGTTATATGGTTGAAATAAAGTTAAAGTTGGTGCGAAACCTGGGAACCTAACTTACTGACTTACCCAGTGATACACTCACCCTACTACTCAATCTCCCACAGACTCATCCTAGTAGCTTTGAGTGAGTGAGTGAGTTGAGTTTTACGCCTCACTCAGCAATATTGCAGTTATATGGCAGCGGGCTGTAAATAATCGAGTCTGGACCAGGCAATCCAGTGATCAACAGCATGAGCATAGATCTGCGCAATTGGGAACCGATGACATGTGTCAACCAAGTCAGCGAGTCTGACTACCCGATCCCGTTAGTCGCCTCTTACGACAAGCATGGTTCACTGAAGATCAATATTCTAAAACGGAATTTCACGGGTCAGAAGCTTTGAAGAGAAACACACTCTACAATAAAAAAATGAATTTTTGCTGAGCTATTTCGAAGCCATGAGATTCATATCTGCCTTCGTTGTGATTGTCAGTTTAGGTGAATATATGCCAATGTCATTTCCATGACCAAAGCAACATTTTCATTTATCTAATTCCGCTTTGTCTTGTTTAGTTCAAAGAATGAATACTTTCATTGAGCCTCCTGGTGGTTGTATATTCCAAACTGGAATCGTATTTCTAAAAGCCAGTATTGGTATTTCATTCTCAAAACGACAATCTTTGTCATTTCTATTTGTCTATTCCTAAATCATTATACACTTCGAGTGAATTCAGTCCTGCCCATGCAATCATGTGCATATATTGAAGATTGTTTGAAAGCCGTTTCTCTTGTGATGGCTAAACACAATGTAGCATCAACGTGTCATCCCATGCGATTCTGTTGTCTTTGACACAACGATACGCTCTCCAACACATCAAATCCCTTCTTCTCAAATGGTCGTAACGAATTGATCGTAAAACCAGAAACAACAGCTATGTCTCTCCTGCTAATTCACTGACTCTGAGGGCATTACGTTGAAACGTTGAAACCCATTCTTCCAGAACAACAACCGGAATCAACCAATGTGTATTCAACGCTGTGTCTATCAGTGACGACACTTTTGTTGTATTTATTCATGAGAAGCTGACGTTTAAGAACAAAGAAAATTAGCTGTTCTGTATGCATCAAACACGGTCTTGGTCCTGCTATTTCTAATCCTGCATGGTTTGCTCAAGGCAACATTAGCAGCTGCAAAAACATGCTTTTAATTTTAGGTTCACAAATACGGGATCGGAGCAGTAACATAAACCATGGAAATAGGATGGAGAAGCTCGACCTCCCCAAAGTGTCTCATGGGCAGCTTATTAGATGAGATTATGTGGCATAAATAACGAGCTGTCGTTTACATCGCCATGACCGTTTTGTTGGAATTTATTGTGACGTAACTTTACCAATGGAATAGCTATGGCCCAATAAAAATGCCAACTACCTCTCTTTTCTAATATAAGGATTGATTAGGCGGTGCTTATTTTTTATTATTCTGTTTATTTTTTGTTGTATTTCTTCCCATTTCTTTTATGTATATCAGGGGGTGCCAAGATATTTTATGAACATTTTGAGCATGAAAACCATTGCATTAATTATAAATTGTCACCATTTTTTTGTATTTTGCAAATTGTTTTTGCCGACATCAAGACTGTTACGTGTTACTGGCGTTGATATCAAGACAGGATCAATGAATAATATTCCAGTGAAATCTCCGGACTAGTAAAGGTAGTAAAATGAACGTGACAAAAAGACTACATTTGTTTATCAAGAAAACTACAATGGTACCGCTTCTGTGTGATTTGGTACAGGAACGGCCATCAAAAGAAGACACTTAAGTTATTCCAGTGTGTGGTTTCGACTGAACAAACATCATCGTTGTACTCACACAGATGGTGTGTTTATTAAACAATTCAACAATAACACGGGAAATCCGGGTAATTATCACCGGTATGTTCATTGTGCGAGGTGACATTGTATGGACCGGTAGTCAGGCAATCCATCATCATGTAGTTGATCACACGATTGTCTGGTGCAAATTCTGTTTCGTTTGTTTCGTTTGTTGTGTAACGCAGCACCGAGCACTATCCCATCTATCTGACAGCGGTTGTAAATAATCAAGTCTGGACAAGAATATCCAGTGATCAAGATCATGAGCATCGATCTACGCAATTGGGATACGATGACGCCTCATGTGCCAAGCATGGGTTGAACCAAATCAGCAAGACCGATCACCCGATCCCATAAATCGCCTCTTACGACAAGCATGGGCTGTTGACGACCAATTCTAACCCTGTGTTTGTTTCTTTTTATTTCTACAGACCACTGTCTTATAGATGGGGAATTCCTAACAGCAGTTATAAAGAACCAACCCAAATCGAAGACCAAGCAAAATATACATTCACATATTTGCTCACTGCGGCAGTGATGTTAAAGGGCAATCAATGTTTGTGCCTAAATCTCTTTTCCAATACTAGTGAAGCAGATGTTATCATAGGAGATCTAGTACGCACATTATCGTGGACTTTGAGAGGCACATTTGCGATGACCGTACCTAATTAATGGTTCTGAAGAAATGGTTCATTCATGAATCTTCTGACTGTTGATCAAATATATTAACATCAAGTACTCATTTCAGCCGAGTGAAAGTCTTGTGGAATATCGTTAGTTTTCTGCATCAGTGAGCAGCAATCTTTCCTTATTAACAACTGACTTGATCCTGTCTTAGATACGTCTGTCTACATAAACAGAAACAAAAGTAAAGAAGAACCAAATCGATGTACTTACGTCTTTACAACATACATATTTATAATGTTCATCTCCATTAGTGTAGTAAGTTTGTCTAATCTGAATCACGTGTAACTGTATTGACACTGCCAAACTCTACAGCTGATGGCATTTCCACATTCATATCTCTAAATATAAGAGCATATAGATAACAGAAATGTATTTCCAGCAAAACTAATTACAAACTGTAAGACAGATATGTATGTGTTCCAGTCTGCACAAAATTGATCCCTGTGAGACTTAGATTTGAGAGATGAAAGTGTTACATATTATTGAAATTAAAGTTTATATCATGCGTTTGAGACGTCTGGGAATATTTGACAACTGTTGATAACAATAATTTCATATCACAAACATTATTATTCCTCCATGCCCAGTTTGATTCTTAAGTGGTTGAGGTGGACAGAGTGTTGCCTCTTGGAATCGTCAAGCACCTAGGATTGTGGATTCGAATCCCCATTCTCCTCCGTGCGTCCTAGATTTAGTAGCACCATATCCCTGTTTTGGTGTTCAGCTTCATTACAGCCTAGTGATTTCAGCATTGGCTCGTCGCGCCAAAGACCCGGGTTCCATACCACACATGGATGCGGTGTGGGAAGCCCATCTCTGGTGTCCCTTGATAGTGCTTGAGACACACACAACTGTAACTCTCTAACTTATGACTACTGAGAGAATAGTTGTATTTCATGTAATCTGTATATATTTATATATTTTATAATATTATATTTATGCAATGGTCAGTATCGATGACGTCAAATCCTCCATTTTCATGTTGTATTATACGTTGCATGGGAGCGGTGTTAATATAAGCAGTAATGCTTGTTCACCAATCCCAATTCATCTTCATGAATAAAAATATGTTTAAATCATATTGCTTGATTTTTGCTAAAGCCGCGTAAAAAAACAACAAAAAACATCACTGGTCTTCGGGTGATATTACCGGAATATTGATAAAAGCATACTCACCCACTCACTCACTCAGGTATCATCGCAATATCTGCACCAAGAATAGGCTTGGCCTCATGAAAGGGGACACATCCAACGTACTCTTCTGGTGGCATTGCGGGCACTGGTGTAGCCTAGTGGTTAAAGCGTTCGCTCGTCATGCTAAAGACCCGTGTTCGATTCCCCACAGGGGTACATTCTGTGAAGCCCATTTCTGGTGTCCCCTGCGTGATATTACTGGAATATTGCTAAAAGCATACTCACTCACTCACTCACTCACTTTTTGAGTGTCACTTTCTACACCATGAATATTTTTGTCCTAGCCACGTCGCTGTGTGTGACACAGATATTCCAGCAAGACAGTTATCTCTTCACAGTTGTCAGCTCTGTCACATAACTTTCAGAAACACAGACGTATGTGTCAAAGGCATGTGAGAGAATGAGAGTGTGTGTTTTAACCACGCGTGTAATAATTTCATGCAATGAATGTAAAATGATATTCACTGTGTGTCTCACATTATCTTGAAATCAACCAAGCAGCCAATGATCTCAGGGATTCCTCAAATATAAAGGATCCTGACATAAAACTGTGAAGATCTTGATCATGGTCTTTTTCTTAGTTTGTGTGAAACCCTGTTATTTTTAATCATAACATAAACTATATGTGATTGAGGTCAAACATGTTTCTTTTTGCAAAATATCTGAAGCTGTTTTGGACTAAAGGTAAAAGTATATTAGCAGTACTCCTGGTCATTTAAAGTTGTTAAACAGGCGTGTATGCTGACTCTGACGTAACACCTAGACCAGCTTAGGCTTTGTATGTATGTTGTTTCTATAATTCCATTTAGATTGAAAAGGAGGCCTGTGAGATCTGAGACTTAGCCCTGCACCTGAAGAGGTATTGACTTGCCTCAGTGGTTTTCTCATTGAGGAAAGAAATAGGTGGAAGGAGAGATAATGCGGTACCGTGACTGTAAGAATCTGAAACATGATCATGAAAAGTACAAAAGAGTTCTAATAGTAGTTTGCAATGAAAGATAAAAAGAGAATACTACACGATAAAAGATAATTAAGAAATCCTCCACTGACTGATATAACTTCATGAAGTTAATACTTTAATATTTCTAAATAAATAATCTGTCCCTGTATCATCTGTCTATTGTTATATACACGGGTATTATTAGCCAGTAAACATACTTTTTATCATATGATGAAATTCGTAACATAATCTAATAGTATGTGTAAGATCATATCTTTTCAATATAATTCAGCTTCATGTAAAGGGGAAAGGTTGCTCTGTCGTTTGTGCCTCTGGAATTCCCTTTTGCAGATTGATACCTCTTGTGCGTATCAGAAACAGAACGCGGGTTCGTCTCCCAGATTGGCTATACTTATGAAGTCTGCATCAGATTGCCCCCGAAGAAGTGTACAACCATATAACGTCAAACCGTTAGCATTGAAAATTCCTGCACAAAAAACATTTTTAATGAAATCGATTTACAATACAAAGTGGAATTTCCACTGCAAGACTGACAAACCAAGTATTGATCCCACGAGTCCATGGAACTTAAATTTCTGCGATCACTGAATTTGTGAAAAAAGAAAGAATAACAGAAAGGAAAATTTCGGGCTACACAGTCGGTTCATCTGAAGTGAAATACTAAATTCCCACCTTCGTACATAACGATTACAGTTATTTGGTGATTCTAATTACATCTATGTGGACATGTTTCCATTATCAAAACTGAGTTTCCGTTTTGTTCAATACCGTTGAGATGCAATGTTTTCCTATAAATACATTTTCTGTTAAAGCAGGTGTTGGTACATTAGTCCATGTCTACGAATACACATCTCTAACACTTTCCAAGACCTTCTTGGTGGCCTTCTATTCCCAACTGATTACACACTTCAAGTAAAGTATGTCCTGTCCACGAAATCAATCAATCTTTATTCATACTGAAGGCCACAGGCCCATAGTATACAAGAACATAGTACATAATATCATAGAAAAGAATAAAAATAGTCAAATCACAATATGTCATATCGCATCAAAATGTATCACATCATCTAACATCGCATTACACATACTTTGTCGTATCACATCATATCATAACACCCCATATTACATCATGTCATATCATACCATGTATCATATCATATCATATCGCACCACATCATACCATATCGTAACAAATAACAATATGAGTAAATACATTTATTTCTTAGAGACAAAGCTTGATAGATAACGGTTGACAACTTATGGATAAGAACATTGTCACCAGTACCCATTAACAAAGAACATTTCACCCCATCGGGATATACAGAATAATATCTTGGGACAATTTTTTTTTCTTCGCTCACAATATAATGGGCAAATTAAGAGGAAGTGATATTCATCTTCTACACAATTAAGATCACAAAATGTACAAATTCAATTTTCCTTTCTATTTTATGATATCATGAAAATCATGAACGTTTTATTTGAAAATTGTTTGAAAGCTGTTTATCTTGCGATGTTTACCACATGCCACAATGTGTTATCAATGCTTCATCCGATACATTACTGCAGGCTTTGATACAATGATGTATTGTCCACATCCTCCAATTCGTTGTTTTGAAATGTTCGGAATGAATTATTTAGAAAACAAGAAACAACAGTTATGTCTCTCTTGCCAATTCACTGACACTAAGTGTATTACGTTGAAACGTTGAAGCTCACTCAACAAACCTAATCAGCCCATGTGTATGCCACTCTAGATCCAACGGTTTTATAATATTGTTTCACGGGGAGTTGGCATTTTCATAGACAGAAAATTAGGTGTTTTGTATTCAACAAGCAAAGTCTTGTTTTCACTATTGCTCATCCTATTAGGAATGTTCAAAGCGACGAGTGCACGGAAAAAGACACATTTTCAGTGTGAGTTTGAGTGAATAGACTCCGAGCAGTATCAGAACCCATGGAGTGATGGTGGAAAAAATATTCTCCCAGCGAGTGTGTGAGCGAGTTTTAGTTTGACGCCGCGTTTAGCAGTATTCAAGCAATATATCGTCAGGGGACTTCAGAAATGGGCTTCACACATTTGACCCATGTGGGGAATCGAGCCTGGATCTTTGGCGTGACGAGCGAACGCCTTAACCACTAGGCTAGGATACATATTCAGGATTTCTCACACTGCATCTTTGATATCAATCTTTATCCTTTCTATATACGTATCTAAGTCACCTAGACCACAGGATGGGAGTTTAAGTCATCCATATGTCACATTTCTTTGTAGTATCATTTCCGTTAAACATCTGTAGTTTATGTCTTATGATTTGGCTAAGATTTGGCCAAACATACTCTACTCTTGAGGAATATCAAGTTCAACCATTTTTCAACTGACATATTTGATATGGCTTGGCCACAAATCGTTAGCTGTAAAAATAAAATCACCTAGATAATTTGAAAGTATAATTTCAAATTGTAAAACACATAATGTCCATGAGATTGTTTTATCCACAGTAAAACTGTTCCCCATGGTGTTGAGGAAAGAAAGATAAAGGGCAGTTATGTATCTGCTTTATTGAAAATTGGGGTTATCTGTTCAAGACTTTGGGCAGAGTGGGAATAATCGTCTAATGACCGATGTTGCAATCAAAAAAACAAGAATTATGTTCCCATCATGCAGCATTTGGTTCTCAGGGGGAAGAGGAGGACCAGTTGTCACCACAACTCGTCTTCCGCCGCTCTTGGTGGTTCCTGTTTCATATTTGGGCTCGCAACAAACCTATGACCATGAGTTCGAATGTCAGTGTTTCATGATTTTCTCAGTCTACATTTGCTCATGGGTTTCCCCAAAGTGGAAGGATTTACATCTGCATCTCTACGGTGTACCGTTATGCAGGAAACTGACATACTGTGATCTAATTGGATTACTACTTAAAGCTACTCACTCACTAAACCAGTCCCATGAATCCTTGTGGTGATCTACACCTTGAATATTCCTAACCCTCATTACAGAATGGAATGTCACAATGATTCAACCAATGTCTTCCGTCAGTTGCTGTGTCCCCACACCGTTTCACCGTCATCCCCACCAAGGCAAGGTTACATTATCAAACTCCAGCGTTTGCATCATATACAATCTCACCTTACAGATGAGGAGAATATTTGTATCTTCCAAGTATAAATACAGTCCGTGCCTTAAATATAAAGTCATGATCATTGTCAGTCTGATATTACCCTCTCAGGTATGCGGAAATGAAACCAACCAGGTAATGACACAGATTTCATGGATTTCCCAAAGGTTAAGGAGTAACGCTCTGAAATGAGACAGGGAGGGATTATGCTATGGTATTTCCTCATCGTAAATCTGGTTAAAGCCTTCACTCGTCTCACAGGAGACTCGGGTTAGATTCCTTACATTGGTACAATTTGTTGTTTGGTTTGTTGTTAAACGCAGCAGAAAAAAAAAGGCAGTCTGTAAATAATTTGACCAGACAATCCAGTGATCAACATTATAAGCATCGGTCTACGTAATGGGGATACGATTACATATGTCAATCAAGTTAACGAGCCTGACCAACCGATCCCGTTAGTCGCCTCTTACGGCATGCCTGGGTTACTGAAGATCAGTTCTAACCCGGAACTTCACGGGTAACATGGGTACAATTTGTGAAGCCAGTTTCTTGTGTCCATGTGATATTGCTGGAATATTGCTGAACGCGGCCGGCGTAAAAGTAAATTCACTCAATCATCATAAATATAAAAGTGAGTTTGTCTATGATAGGATAATGTAATGTGATGATTTAGAAATTAGCCTTTCAAGAACGTGTGAAGTTGGGTACAATTTGTGAAGTCCAGGTGTCAATGTATTGAATTGTATTGTACAGGCAAGAATTCGATTCTGAAAAAAATAAATATATTTGATGTATGCTTGCTTAAACTAACATACATTCTTAGATATGCCGGAGGCTGATGACGTCAGTGAAGCAGAAAAAAATAAAGTGTTATTGTCATTTTTGTAAATGAAATGTCACTTTCAAATGCCATTGTCACTTGACGACATATGCGTAGCAGTTGCTCCCAAAACTCAGACATCCTCTCAGTTTAAACTGTGACTCGACGTAGAAAAAATATACTGAGGGAAACAAGTAAGGGAACACGTGAAAGTACAAGTGTTCCTTTATTTCTTTGCAGATTTATTTTTAAAATTAGGGATTAATTTTGAGAAAATATACAATGCCACTACCATGGAGTGTAAGACACCAGTCTTAAGGGTTCTAGGGTGGTTTCCAAACATTCGGGACACGTTTACATAAATAATGAATTTTATTCATTTTTGTAATGTGAAACAGTTTTATTTTGATGTAAACTTAGCACATCATGTACACAGACCTTTCAGCGATGTTCAAAGTAACATAGTCACATGACTTACTTGTCGAGTTCAAAAGGACTGTACTTATTATAAGCGAGGTCCATGCATGAAGGTGTGTGTGTGTTTATATAGCGACGCGCATGCAGGTGTGTGTGTTTTCATGCAGCGACGTGAATGCAGGTGTGTGTTGCAGATATGTGTGTGTTTGTTTACATAGCGACGTGTATGTAGGTTTGTATGTGTATGTGTGTGTTATGCAAGGACGTGCATGCAGATGCATGTGTGTGTGTGTGTGGCTGTGTGTATTATGCTAGGTTTACAGAGATACGATATGTCCTCTTGCAGTTTAACATGCATACCCTGTTGAGAGGGAAGACGTGTGAGTCAATAAGACTTGATTTATCCCTTTAATGTTGAACGCCAGGCAGGGTGACAACAAACACCATGAACTACTTACTTTCCACTTTCCAGCCAGACACTTCTTCTCAAACACACAGGCGGTCTAAACGATGGCTATCGTTCGTGGTCACATAAAAAGCATGTCATAAACGTGCAAAAGAAAACAACAGTTGTAAATTCCCTCCAGAGACAGTCCCATTACCTTCCGACAACAAACTGTCACCTGTCCTTTGTCTCGAGCCGTAAACTCTCTTTCAATGACAGCGTGTTGTCAGACAACTCATTAATCTCTAATAGCTAGACGTGGAGTCAAACCAAACTGTCAAACGTGCATTTACCGTTTATTTAGTGTCATCTGGAATATCTGCCTCGTTTATGATCCGTTGCACAAGTGTGTGTTTTTTCTCTGTGCGTGGGTTCCGTACATATGAACCAGATGACAGAGAGTGGGTTAGAAGAAGAAGCGAGTTCTTTCCTTCAATGTGAGCTGTGATATCCAGTGTTTGAACATGCTCTACCATGCATTAATAAATCTGTTGTCTACACTGACGTCCAAAAGAAAATATACACTTGACAAACGTGCATTTACCGTTTATTTAGTGTCATCTGGAATATCTGCCGCGTATATGACTTGTTACACAAGTTTGTTTTTCTATATGGTGTGAGTTCCGTACATATGAACCAGATAAAAGGAGGGAGATCTTTCCTTCAATATAAGCTGTGATATCCAGTGTTTGAACATGCTCTACCATGCATTAATAAATGTCTACACTCACGTCCGAAAGAAAATATACACTTGACAACTGGATTTAAAACCAGACCAAAAACAACAGTATTATGAGTATTAGTAGTGTAGATAAATTACTGACTCTCTCAATCATTTCATAGTTTATTCGTTTATTTTATTTATTTGTGAATAAATATTTAGACCCAACGATTCTTAGTTCTTTTGCTGTGTCCGTAAACGTGAGCTGTGATATCTAGTGTTCGAACATACTGCACCATGCATTAATAACTGTGCGGTCTACACTGACGTGCTAAAGAAAATATACACTTGACAACTGGATTTAAAACCGATATAAATCTCAATCTTATGTGTAGATTAATTAGTGCTGTTCTCCATTCTTACATATATTCTTCGTCCATTTTATTCAGTGATGTCACCCAAATTACTGAGCAAATATGGGCATATGCATGTAAACTGCATTCATTACTGACCAGTGAAGATACGGGAAGAATTGGTCTTCAGTAAACGTGATTGGCGTAAGAGGCGACAGATATGTCATCGTATCCTGATTCCTATCTGCGTAGATCGATGCTCATACTGCTGATCACTGGATTGTCTGGTCCTCGTTTACTCAAATATTTACAGACCGCCACCATATAGCTGGAATATAGATGGAATGTGTTGATCGCTGCTTTAAACAAACAACCAACCAGACTTTACAAACTATTTTTTTTTTAAAATACTGATTGGTTTTCCTTCATCTATCCAACTTCTAAAATGCCTCTCAAAGAAACTGATTGAAGGAGTATAAACCTGTAGTTTGGAACACGACTGTGACCGTATCAAACTCATCCTTTGAACGATCATTTCTTGCATGTGTGATATCTATCCATTTGGCTCGGCGCTTTCTGCTTACATACAATGTCTTGTTTGTGTTGAGTCATTACAGATGACAGGCTGCGGGTATGGGTTTAGGTGACATTTGTTCCATATTTATTCAGTCAATCATTCGGTCAGCCAAAAAACTGATCGGTCTGTCAATCAATCGGTCAGTCACCCTGTAATAAATTATTACTAGTAGGGAAAATACTTAAATACTTATGTGTTACTAGTTAGATCAAATGATCAAAGATGTGATGTCTAACTTTCACGTAGATAACTGCATAAGGAAAGCACGATAGAAAATTGATATGAACATAACCTGTAGTGGAAACCGGGGTGTATCGATAAGCCCACACTACAAGTTCGGAATTGAAGCATTCCTAAGAAAAATTAGTCAATACAACAACTTATGAATGATGTTGACGATGTAAATGGGTTTATTGAAAATCGTTGGTCAGTTATTGTCGAAACTAAGATAGTATTTTGTCAGTTATTTAAACATTAATTCATTACGCTTGTAATCGTGCGTGCGTGCGTGCGTGCGTGTGTATGTGTGTATGTGTGTGTGAGTCTGTGCGTGCGTGTGTCTGTTCGTGTTGGTTGGCTTTAAACATATTCATTTACGAAAGTGGAACCAACCGGATTGGTAAACAAGCAGTATGTTGCTCTTCTGAATACCGCTTCGGAATACAAAAACATTATATATATAATAATCATGATGAGAAAAACATGCTATTAACAAACAAACAACAGAATTCTGGAAATGTAACAATCAGTAACTGTAAATATAGCTGCTTATAACATTAGAGCATTTAGTGTCGGAAAGTACTTGTTAGTGTAATTTCGTTTCTGCAACTTACAACACAATGGCTGCATGTGTGTGTGTGTAGTGTGTGTGTGTGTTAGAGAGAGATATTGTGTGTGTACGGACATGTTCAATGAATATGCATTATTTATTTATCATCGATATTATATTTACAACGCCACATACAAGAAACGACTGCAGTTCCTTTGTTGGCAAGCGAGTGTAGAGAACGACGGCTTTGGGACTCCTAATGCTACCCAGGGAAGAGCTTTAACCTCCTGTCAGTGCCATCGATCAAGTGATTGTTGGGTTCTTGACACACAACTCAAAGACTTAATCTCTGACCTGCTTCTAACAACTGTGTGATAATGGTGCTCCTCCTGCTCAGGGATCTATTCAGTATGACAACTAATGACAGCCACACGGTGCCACTTAGTCCGCTGATTTGGGAAGACCTATATAATTGATTAGTGGAGTGAGGCAGGGTTGTTGTCTGGCTTGTATTGATTCTATGTCTTCGCTTTGTTTAGGTGGAGGTCACAGTTCATAATGGATCGCAGAAGGAGGATTGATTTACATTTATGATGATCCGTGTTCAATATACGTACTAATACTTAGATTAATCTTGCTGTCGTTTGTACAACCGTACGTATGTGAATGATGAGATTGTGTAGCGTTTGATAGAGCTGAAACGTTTGAGAACACTTCAATAGGACATTAATATAACACTCCAAGACAAATGCAATGGATTCTAACCTGTGAACCTGTTAAAGAGGAAGGTCATTTATTCATTCTCGGATTAGGGCTGTGGGGTAGCCTTATGTATAAAGTGTCCACTTGTAATGCTAACGAGCCGGGTTCGATTCCCCACATGGTACAATGTGTGAAGCCCATTGTTGCTGAAGCCTGTGTTTCTGGAATGTTGTTAAAAGCTGCTTAAAACCTCATTCAATCATTCACTCTAAAATGCCAAATAGACAGCGTATTTAGCTCATACCTTAACTAAATTTAATTCAATTAAAAGTTATGTATATGAGTGAGTTTGATTTTTACGCCGCTTTTAGCAACATAACGGCGGTGGCACCAGAAGTGGGTTTCATACATTGTACCCATTTGGTGAAACGAACGCGGGTCTCCAGCTTCACGAGTGATGCTTTAACCACTAGGCTACTCCGATTTGTTTCTGTAGATGTTTTTTCGGAACAGATGCAGGTTTTCATCTCACATTTTTAGGCACTTAAGCTCACTGTCCCCTGTATAGCAGGAATATTGCTAAAAGCTACGTGAAACCTCATTCACTCATTCACTCACTCTAAAATGCCAATTAACATCGTAGCTCATTAATTGAGTGGAAACATATACCTTACTAAACAATGCAAGCAAATTGTAAATAAAAACTGTGTATATATGAGTGAGTGAGTTTTACTTTTACGCCGCTTATAGCAATACTACCACCAATATCACGTCAGGGGTCTTCAGAAATGGGCTTCACACATTGTACCCATGTAGGGAATCGAACCCGGGTCTCCAGCTTCACGATTGAACGCTTTAACCAGTACTAGGCTACTCCGAATTGTTTCTGTAGAGTTTTGTTTCGGAACAGATGTAGGTTGATATTTTTTTTTTTTTTTGGAACTCACATTTTTAGGCACTTAAGGTCGTGATTCATGAAGGTCAATTCAACAAACATCACATGCTCATGAACCTACCATGAACATTGGTTTTGGTGGAGAAGATTTTATAATTGTGGATCTTTGCCTGGTTTTAACGCCTCTGGCCGTATCATGCCGGTTACGTCGGATTGCTCGATGTGGTTGCACCTGGTTTACAACTTTGATATAATCACAAATGCACGACAAACCTATGACCATAATGGAAACATGGCATTAGAAAATACAAGTGTAGTGTCCTGCCACTACTAGGGGAGACAACTATGCAGAGCGCGTGTGGGACTGTATGACGGTGGGCTACAATGCAGTTTAGGTATAAAAAAACTATGAATAGATGGCTATAAAGGAGGCAAATATGGCAATAGAAAATACAATTGTAGTATCCTTCCACTCCTAGGAGCGTGTGGGACTATAGGACGGTGGGACACAATGCCGCCTTACTATGTCTTATTATCAGTGCGGCGTTTTGAAATAAAACTACACTTTCAAACTTCAACAAATATGCGGCAGTCGAAATCCGACCCCTGCAGACGTACTTGAAACATATTTTATAACATCTAAGAAATGAGACACTTCGTTGCACTACAAGCTCCATATATCATGTTTCATCAAGTAAATAAAATGCAAAACAAAGACATTTGAGGATATATTTAATAAGGCCGGGTTATGAACCAACCATGAAAATTGGTTTTGGTGTAGAAGATTTGAATATCATTGTGGATCTTTGCCTGGTTTTAACGCCCTCCTGGCTACGTCGGGTTGTTTCATGTGATTGTACCTCGTTTACGACTTTGACATAATCACAAATGCACGACAAACCTATAACCACAATGGAGGCAAATATGGGATTCGAAGATAGGATTATAGTATCCTGCCTTTCCTAGGGGAGACAACTATGGACAGCGGGTGCTGGACTGTAGGACGCATTGCCGCCTTTTTATATCGTATGGTCAGTGCGGATTTTTTGAAATAAAGCTTTACATTCAAATTCAAACTTCAACAAACAGACAGCTGTCGAAATCCGACCCCTGCAGACGTACTTGAAAGACATATTCTACATAATCTATGAAAAGAGACACATCGTAGAACGAACATGAGCCATATATAAGGTTTAATAAAGGTAGTAAACTGATAAGCAATGAACTTTTAGGATATGTTTAATAAGGACATATTTCCTGACATCAGTTACTACTTCTGGTTTCATATAACAGGCTTCAGTTTGAAAATCTCGTGTCAAGGGTAGAGTTTCACGACCAGAAATAATCCCGATATCAGATGACTCATCGGTATTTGAATATTAACTGTAGGTGACTGAACAGAGTACTTTACATAGGATTGAATTCCGATGTGTTCTGTGTGCATTGTATGTCGTCTAGCGGATTGAGCAGATATCAGGTAAAGTTAAGCAAAACAAAGTGGCGGAGAGTAGTTGGATGGGTAACGGTATTTGGCATGGTGGCTCTTGAGAACTTCCGTCTCGACCCACGAGTGAAGCACATGATGGATAACCTTGGTCGAGTGGTGTGTAGGCCAGTGCATAGAGTTTAGAGTTCTTTCACAAAGCACTCAGGTGATCGTGAGTGATCAAGGTAAGCTTAGTGCAATGTCAAAGCGTAGGAGTTATGGTTAACCTAAGTAAAGGCTGCTTCGTGAAAGTAGCCCCAGGTCATTTGAAGTTAAGCAACGTTGGTCAAGAAGAGTCCGCGTTTGGCACCTTGACTCCTCAGAATTTCTGTTAACGGGGTATTTTCTGGTCCTGACACATAGCAAAGCATATGTGACACATGTGATCTCACCGCATGTGAATTTGTTCAAATACCGCCTCTGTTCACCCAGCACCCGGTGGGATAGGTCATATGACTGTTAACCTTCAAGCGCCTCCCAGGTTAACCAGTGTTATAATGCGTAAGATCTTTGAGCATGTACAAGTGCGTGGATATAGGTGCTTTATAAATAACCATTATTATTATTATTATTAAGTTCGTTTGAAATGTGTCTTAGTTCTCACCGCAGTGAATGGATACCTGGTAGGATGATATGGAAGTGTATACCAGCCAGGGAGCTGAGGAAGAAACATGAATACATCCTGATCCATCTGCCAGGATAACATTTGAGCATGGTTTACAGTAGGAAGTTGACGAATTGAAAACAGGCACATTGTAGTATAAACTTCGGATCTGTTGTCTGGTGTCCTTTTGGCGAACCATGGTTCTGTGATGGTGGTTTGTTTAAAAGGTTCGCCCTGAACAATTTTACTCTATATGTCACTCGTGAGAATCTAAGACTTGCATCACTCCAGTATGTCCTTCCACATCAAGTTCCCGTGAAGATCTTGGTTAGAATTTATCTTCAGTAACCCATGCTTGTTGTAATTGATCTTCAGTAACCCATGCTTGTATTCTAACCCGGACCTTCACGGGTCAGTAGCTGTGAAGAGAAACACACTCTACAAGAGGAATATATTCCAATGTCATTTCCATGACCAAAGCAACATTTTCATTTATCAAATTCCGCTTTGTCTTGTTTAGTTCAAAGAATGAATACTTTCGTTGAGCCTCCTGGTGGTCGTATATTCCAAACTGGAATCGTATTTCTTAAAGCCAGTATTGGTATTTCATTCTCAGGACGCCAATCTTTGTCATTAAAACACTCTGCGATTCATTAAATCTCTTGTTCTCAAATGGTCGTAACGAATTGATCGTAAAACCAGAAACAACAGCTATGCCTCTCCTGCTAATTCATTTACTCTGAGGGCATTACGTTGAAACGTTGAAACCGATTCTTCCAGAACAACAACCGGAATTAACCAATGTGTATGCAACGCTGTGTCTATCAGTGACGACACTTTTGTTGTATTTATTCATGAGAAGCTGACGTTTAAGAACGAAGAAAATTAGCTGTTCTGTATGCATCAAACACGGTCTTGGTCCTGCTATTTCTAATCCTGCTATTTCTAATCCTGCAGGGTTTGCTCAAGGCGACGTTGGCAGCTGCAAAAACATGCTTTTAATTTTAGGTTCACAAATACGGGATCGGAGCAGTAACATAAACCAATGAAATAGGATGGAGAAGCTCGACCTCCCCAAAGTGTCTCATGGGCAGCTTATTAGATGAGATTATGTGGCATAAATAACGAGCTGTCGTTTACATCGCCATGACAGTTTTGTTGGAATTTATTGTGACGTAACTTTACCAATGGAATAGCTATGGCCCAATAAAAATGCCAACTACCTCTCTTTTCTAATATAAGGATTGATTAGGCGGTGCTTATTTTTTATTATTCTGTTTATGTTTTGTTGTATTTCTTCCCATTTCTTTTATGTATATCAGGGGGTGCCAAGATATTTTATGAATATTTTGCGCATGAAAACCATGGCATTAATTATAAATTGTCACCATTATTTTGTATTTTGCAAATTGTTTTTGCCGACATGAAGACTGTTACGTGTTACTGGCGTTGATATCAAGACAGGATAACTCAATAATATTCCAGTGAAATCTCCGTACTAGTAAAGGTAGTAAAATGAACGTGACAAAAAGACTACATTTGTTTATCAAGAAAACTACAATGGTACTGCTTCTGTGTGATTTGGTACAGGAACGGCCATCAAAAGAAGACACTTAAGTTATTCCAGTGTGTGGTTTCGACTGAACAAACATCATCGTTGTACTCACACAGATGGTGTGTTTATTAAACAATTCACGATAACACGGGAAATCCGGGTAATTATCACCGGTATGTTCATTGTGCGAGGTGACTGTATAGACCAGTAGTCAGGCATTGTGACCTGGTCGATTGATTGTGAACATGCCCTCAAATGGGTCAGTCCATGATCATGTAGTAGATCACACGATTGTCTGGTGCATATTCTGTTTCGTTTGTTTCGTTTGTTGTGTAACGCAGCACCGAGCACTATCCCATCTATCTGACAGCGGTTGTAAATAATTGAGTCTGGACAAGAATATCCAGTGATCAAGATCATGAGCATCGATCTACGGAATTGGGATACGATGACGCCTCGTGTGCCAAGCATGGTTTGAAGACCAATTCAAACCAGGATATTGCCGCGTCCGGAGATCCCGTTCATGTGTCAACCAAATCAGCAAGACTGATCACCCGATCCCATAAATCGCCTCTTACGACAAGCATGGGCTGTTGACGACCAATTCAAACCCTGTGTTTGTTTCTTTTTATTTCTACAGATCACTGCCTTATAAATGGGGAATTCCAAACAGCAGTTATAAAGAACCAACCCAAATCGAAGACCAAGCAAAATATACATTCACATATTTTCTCACTGCGGCAGTGATGTTAAAGGGCAATCAATGTTTGTGCCTAAATCTCTTTTCCAATAGTAGTGAAGCTGATGTTATCATAGGAAATCTGGTACGCACATTACCGTGGAATTTGAGAGGCACATTTGCGATGACCGTACCTAATTAATGGTTCTGAAGAAATGGTTCATTCATGAATCTTCTGACTGTTGATCAAATATATTAACATCAAGCACTCATTTCAGCCGAGTGACAGTGTGGAATATCGTTAGTTTTCTGCATCAGTGAGCAGCAACCTTTCCTTATTAACAACTGACTTGATCCTGTCTTAGATACATACGTCTGTCTACATAAACAGAAACAATAGTAAAGAAGAACTAAATCGATGTAGTTACGTCTTTACAAAATACATATTTATAATGTTCATCTCCATTAGTGTAGTAAGTTTGTCTAATCTGAATCACGTGTAACTGTATTGACACTGCCAATCTCTACAGCTGATGGCATTTCCACATTCATATCTTTAAATATAAGAGCATATAGATAACAGAAATGTATTTCCAGCAAAACTAATTACAAACTGTAAGACAGATATGTATGTGTTTCAGTCTGCACAAAATTGATCCCCGTGAGACTTAGATTTGAGAGATGAAAGTGTTGCATATTATTGAATTTAAAATTTATATCATGCCTTTGAGACGTCTTGGAATATTTGACAACTGTTGATAACAATAATTTCATATCACAAACATTAGTATTCCTCCATGCCCAGTTTGATTCTTAAGTGGATGAGGTGGACAGAGTGTTGCCTCTTGGGATCGTCAGGTATCTAGGATTGTGGATTCAAATCCCCATTCTCCTCCGTGCGTCCTAGATTTAGTAGCACCATATCCCTGTTTTGGTGTTCAGCTTCATTACAGCCTAGTGATTTCAGCATTGGCTCGTCGCGCCAAAGACCCGGGTTCCATACCACACATGGATGCGGTGTGGGAAGACCATCTCTGGTGTCCCTTGATATTGCTTGATTTTTGCTAAAGCGGCGTAAAAAAAATCTCACTGTTCTTTGGGTGATATTACCGGAATATTGATAAAAGCATACTCACCCACTCACTCACTCAGGTATCATTGCAATATCTGCACCAAAAATAGGCTTGTCCTCATGAAAGGGGACACATCCAATGTATTCTTCTGGTGGCATTGCGGGCTCTTGCAAGCCCAGTGGTTAAAACGTTCGCTCGTCATGCTAAAGACCGTGTTCTGTGAAACCCATTTCTGGTGTCCCCTGCGGGATATTACTGGAATATTGCTACAAGCATACTCACTCACTCACTCACTGACTCACTTTTTGAGTGTCACTTTCTGCACCATGAATATTTTTGTCCTCGCCACGTCACTGTGTGTGACACAGAGATTCCAGCAATGTCTCCAGTAAGACAGCTATCTCTTCACAGTTGTCAGCTCTGTCACATAATTTCAGAAACACAGGCGTATGTGTCAAACGCATGTGAAAGAATGAGAGTATGTGTGTTTCAACCACGCATGTAATAATTTCATGCAATGAATGTAAAATGATATTCACTGTGTACTCACAATATCTTGAAATCAACCAAGCAGCCAATGATCTCAGGGATTCCTCAAATATAAAGGATCCTGACATAAAACTGTGAAGATCTTGATCATGGTCTTTTTCTTAGTTTGTGTGAAACCCTGTTATTTTTAATCATAACATAAACTATATGTGATTGAGGTCAAACATGTTTCTTTTTGCAAAATATCTGAAGCTGTTTTGGACTAAAGGTAAAAGTATATTAGCAGTACTCCTGGTCATTTAAAGTTGTTAAACAGGCGTGTATGCTGACTCTGACGTAACACCTAGACCAGCGCTTAGGCTTTGTATATATGTTGTTTCTATTATACCATTTAGATTGAAAAGGAGGCCTGTAGTTTGCAATGAAAGATAAATAGAGAATACCACACGATGAAAGATAATTAAGAAATCCTCCACTGACTGATATAACTTCATGAAGTTAATACTTTGATATTTCTAAATAAACCCTGTATCATCTGTCTCCTATATACACGGGTATTATTAGCCAGTAAACATACTTTTTTATCATATGATGAAATTCGTAACATAATCTAGTAGTACGTTTAAGATCATATCTTTTCGATATAATTCAGCTTCATGTAAAGGGGAAAGGTTGCTCTGTCGTTTGTGCCTCTGGAATTCCCTTTTGCAGATTGATACCTCTTGTGCGTATCAGAAACAGAACGCGGGTTCGTCTCCCAGATTGGCTATACTTATGAAGCCTGCATCAGATTGCCCCCGAAGAAGTGTACAACCATATAACGTCAAACCGTTAGCATTGAAAATTCCTGCACAAAAAAACATTTTTGATGAAATCGATTTACAATACAAAGTGGAATTTCCGCTGCAAGACTGTCAAAGCAAGTATTGATCACACGAGTCCATGAAACTTAAATTTCTGCGATCACAGAATTTGTGAAAAAAGAAAGAATAACTGAATGGAAAATGTCGGGCTACACAGTCGGTTCATCTGAAGTCAAATACTAAATTCCCATCTACGTACATAACGATTACAGTTATTTGGTGATTCTAATTAAATCTATGTGGACATGTTTCCATTATCAAAACTGAGTTTTCGTTTTGTTCAATACCGTTGAGATGCAATGTTTTCCTATAAATACATTTTCTGTTAAAGCAGGTGTTGGTACATTAGTCCATGTCTACGAATACACATCTCTAACACTTTCCAAGACCTTCTTGGTGGCCTTCTATTCCCAACTGATTACACACTTCAAGTAAAGTATTACCTGTGCAAGAAATCATAAACGTTTTGTTTGAAAATTGTTTGAAAGCTGTTTATCTTGTGATCTTTACAACATGCCACAATGTGTTATCAATGCTTCATCCGATACATTACTGCAGGCTTTGATACAATGATGTATTGTCCACATCCTCCAATTCGTTGTTTTCAAATGTTCGGAATGAATTATTTAGAAAACAAGAAACAACAGTTATGTCTCTCTTGCCAATTCACTGACACTAAGTGTATTACGTTGAAACGTTGAAGCTCACTCAACAAACCTAATCAGCCCATGTGTATGCCACTCTAGATCCAACGGTTTTATAATATTGTTTCACGGGGAGTTGGCGTTTTCATAGACAGAAAATTAGGTGTTTTGTATTCAACAAGCAAAGTCTTGTTTTCACTATTGCTCATCCTATTAGGAATGTTCAAAGCGACGAGTGCACGGAAAAAGACACATTTTCAGTGTGGGTTTAAGTGAATAGACTCCGAGCAGTAACAGAACCCATGGAGTGATGGTGGAAAAAATATTCTCCCAGCGAGTGTGTGAGCGAGTTTTAGTTTTACGCCGCGTTTAGCAATATTCAAGCAATATCACGTCAGGGGACTTCAGAAATGGGCTTCACACATTTGACCCATGTGGGGAATCGAGCCTGGATCTTTGGCGTGACGAGCGAACGCCTTAACCACTAGGCTAGGATACATATTCAGGATTTCTCACACTGCATCTTTGATATCAAACTTTATCCTTTCTATATACGTATCTAAGTCACCTAGACCACAGGATGGGAGTTTAAGTCATCCATATGTCACATTTCTTTGTAGTATCATTTCCGTTAAACATCTGTAGTTTATGTCTTATGATTTGGCTAAGATTGTAAACATACTCTACTCTTGAGGAATATCAAGTTCAACCATTTTTCAACTGACATATTTGATATGGCTTGGCCACAATTCGTTAGCTGTAAAAATAAAATCACCTAGATAATTTGAAAGTATAATTTCAAATTGTAAAACACATAATGTCCATGAGATTGTTTTATCCACAGTAAAACTGTTCCCCATGGTGTTGAGGAAAGAAAGATAAAGGGCAGTTATGTATCTGCTTTATTGAAAATTGGGGTTATCTGTTCAAGACTTTTGGCAGAGTGGGAATAATCGTCTAATGACCGATGTTGCAATCAAAAAACAAGAATTATGTTCCCATCATGCAGCGTTTGGTTCTCAGGGGAAGAGGAGGACCAGTTGTCACCACAACTCGTCTTCCGCCGCTCTTGGTGGTTCCTGTTTCATATTTGGGCTCGCAACAAACCTATGACCATGAGTTCGAATGTCAGTGATCCTTGTGGTGATCTACACCTTGAATATTCCTAACCCTCATTACAGAATGGAATGTCGCAATGATTCAACCAATGTCTTCCGTCAGTTGCTGTGTCTCCACATCGTTTCACCGTCATCCCCATCAAGGCCAGGTTACATTATCAAACTCCAGCGTTTGCATCATATACAATCTCACCTTGCAGATGAGGAGAATATTTGTATCTTCCACGTATAATTACAGTCCGTGCCTTAAATATAAAGTCATGATCATTGTCAGTCTGATATTACCCTCTCAGGTATGCGGAAATGAAACCAACCAGGTAATGACACAGATTTCATGGATTTCCCAAAGGTTAAGGAGTAACGCTCTGAAATGAGACAGGGAGGGATTATGCTATGGTATTTCCTCATCGTAAATCTGGTTAAAGCCTTCACTCGTCTCACAGAAGACTCGGGTTAGATTCCTTACATTGGTACAATTGGTTGGTTGGTTTGTTGTTAAACGCAGCACAAAACAAGGCAGTCTGTGAATAATTGGACCAGACAATCCAGTGATCAACATTATAAGCATCGGTCTACGCAATTGGGATACGATTTCATGTGTCAATCAAGTCAGCGAGCCTGACCACCCGATCCCGTTAGTCGCCTCTTACGGCATGCCTGGGTTACTGAAGATCAGTTCTAACCCGGAACTTCACGGGTAACATGGGTACAATTTGTGAAGCCAGTTTCTTGTGTCCTTGTGATATTGCTGGAATATTGCTGAACGCGGCGTAAAAGTAAATTCACTCAATCATCATAAATATGAAAGTGAGTTTGTCTATGATAGGATCATGTAATGTGATGATTTAAAAAGTAGCCTTTCAAGAACGTGTGAAGTTGGGTACAATTTGGGAACTCCAGGTGTCAATGTATTGAACTGTATTGTACAGGCAAGAATTCGATTCTGAAAAAATAAATATATTTGATGTATGCTTGCTTAAACGAACATACATTCTTAGATATGCCGGAGGCTGAAGTCGTCAGAGAAGCAGAAAAAAGTGTTATTGTCATTTTTGTAAATGAAATGTCACTTTCAAATGCCATTGTCACTTGACGACATATGCGTAGCACTTGCTCCCAAAACTCAGCCATCCTCTCAGTTTAAACTGTGCCTCGACGTAGAAAAAATATACTGAGGGAAACAAGTAAGGGAACACGTGAAAGTACAAGTGTTCCTTTATTTCTTTGCATATTTATTTTTAAAATTAGGGATTAATTTTGAGAAAATATACAATGCCACTACCATGTAGTGTAAGACACCAGTCTTAAGGGTTCTAGGGTTTTCCAAACATTCGGGACACGTTGACATAAATAATGAATTTTCATCATTTTTTAAATGTGAAACAGTTTTATTTTTATGTAAAGTTAGCACATCATGTACACAGACCTTTCAGCGATGTTCAAAGTTACATAGTTACATGACTTACTTGTCGAGTTCAAAGCGACTGTACTTATAGCGAGGTCCATGCATGAAGGTGTGTGTGTGTGTTTATATAGCGACGCGCATGCAGGTGTGTGTGTTTTCATGCAGCGACGTGAATGCAGGTGTGTGTTGCAGATATGTGTGTGTTTGTTTACATAGCGACGTGTATGTAGGTTTGTATGTGTATGTGTGTGCAAGGACGTTCATGCAGATGCATGCGTGTGTTTGTGTGGCTGTGTGTATTATGCTAGGTTTACAGATATATGATATGTCCTCTTGCAGTTTAACATGCATACCCTGTTGAGAGAGAAGACGTGTGAGTCAATAAGACTTGATTTATCCCTTTAATGTTGAACGCCAGGCAGGGTGACAACAAACACCACGAACTACTTACTTTCCACTTTCCAGCCAGACACTTCTTCTCAAACAAACAGACGGTCTAAACGATGGCTATCGTTCGTGGTCACATAAAAAGCATGTCATAAACGTGCAAAAGAAAACAACAGTTGTAAATTCCCTCCAAAGACAGTCCCATTACCTTCCGACAACAAACTGACACCTGTCCATTGTCTCGAGCCGTAAACTCTCTTCCAATGGCAGCGTGTTGTCAGACAACTCATTAATCTCTAATAGCTAGACGTGGAGTCAAACGAAACTGCATTTACCGTTTATTTAGTGTCATCTGGAATATCTGCTTCGTTTATGATCCGTTGCACAAATGTGTTTTTTCTCTATGCGTGGGTTCCGTACATATGAACCAGATGACAGAGAGAAGGTTAGAAGAAGAAGCGAGTTCTTCCCTTCAATATAAGCTGTGATATCCAGTGTTTGAACATGCTCTGCCATGCATTAATAAATGCCATTTCTACACTGACGTCCAAAAGAAAATATACACTTGACAAACGTGCATTTACCGTTTATTTAGTGTCATCTGGTATATGACTTGTTACACAAGTTTGTTTTTCTATATGGTGTGAGTTCCATACATATGAACCAGATAAAAGGAGGGAGATCTTTCCTTCAATATAAGCTGTGATATTCTGTGTTTGAACATGCTCTATCATGCATTAATAAATGTCTACACTCACTTCCGAAAGAAAATATACACTTGACAATTGGATTTAAAACCAGACCAAAAAAACCCCAGTATTATGAGTATTAGTAATGTAGATAAGTTACTGACTCTCTCAATCATTTCATAGTTTATTCGTTTATTTTATTTATTTGTGAATAAATATTTAGACCCAACGATTCTTAGTTATTTTGCTGTGTCCTTAAACGTGAGCTGTGATATCTAGTGTTTGAACATACTGCACCATGCATCAATAACTGTGCGGTCTACACTGACGTGCAAAAGAAAATATACACTTGACAACTGGATTTAAAAACGATAAAAATCTCAATCTTATGTGTAGATTAATTAGTGCTGTTCTCCATTCTTACATATATTCTTCGTCCATTTTATTCAGTGATGTCACCCAAATTACTGAGCAAATATGGACATGTGCATGTAAACTGCATTCATTACTGACCAGTGAAGATACGGGAAGAATTGGGCTTCAGTAAACGTGATTGGCGTAAGAGGCGACAGATATGTCATCGTATCCTGATTCCTAACTGCGTAGATCGATGCTCATACTGCTGATCACTGGATTGTCTGGTCCTCGATTACTCAAATATTTACAGACCGCCGCCATATAGCTGGAATATAATAGATGGAATGTGTTGATCGCTGCTTTAAACAAACAACCAACCAACCAACCAGACTTTACAAACTATTTTTTTTTTAAATACTGATTGGTTTTCCTTCATCTATCCAACTTCTAAAATGCCTCTCAAAGAAACTGATTGAAGGAGTATAAACCTGTAGTTTGGAACACGACTGTGACCGTATCAAACTCATCCTTTGAACGATCATTTCTTGCATGTGTGATATCTATCCATTTGGCTCGGCGCTTTCTGCTTACATACAATGTCTTGTTTGTGTTGAGTCATTACAGATGACAGGCTGCTAGTATGGGTTTAGGTGACATTTGTTCCATATTTATTCAGTCAATCAATCGGTCAGCCAAAAAACTGATCGGTCTGTCAATCAATCGGTCAGTCACCCTGTAATAAAATATTACTAGTAGGGAAAAAACTTGTTATTACAAGTAAGATGAAATACTTAAAATACTTATGTGTTACTAGTTAGATCAAATGATCAAAGATGTGATGCCTAACGTTCACGTAGATAACTGCATAAGGAAAGCAGATAGAAAATTGATATGAACATAACCTGTAGGGGAAACCGGACCGGGGTGTATCGATTAGCCCACACTACAAGTTCGGGATTGAAGCATTCTTAAGAAAAAATAGTCGATACAACAACTTATGAATGATGTTGACGATGTAAATGGGTTTATTGTAAATCATTGGTCAGTTATTGTCGAAACTAAGATAGTATTTTGTAAGTAATATAAACATTAATTCAGTACGCTTGTTATCGTGTGTGTGTGAATGTGTGTGTGTGTGTGTCTGTGTGTCTGTCTGTCTGTCTGTCTGTCTGTCTCTCTCTCTCTCTCTCTCTCTCTCTCTCTGTGTGTGTGTGTGTGTGTGTGTGTGTGTGTGTTTAAACATATTCATTTACAAAAGTGGAACCAACCGGATTGGTAAACAAGCAGTATGTTGCTCTTCTGAATACCGCTTCGGAATACAAAAACATTATAGATATAATAATCATGGTGAGACAAACATGCTATTAACAAACAAAAAACAGAATTCTGGAAATGTAACAATCAGTAACTGCAAATATAGCTGCTTAAAACATTAGAGCATTTAGTGTCGGAAAGTATACTGAGTCAAAAAAGAAACTTCACATTCTTTCTTCAGGGCACTATAAAAGAACAAGAGATGGTAAGATGGTTAAATTGTTATAATTTCATTGCTGAGTTCTGTGTGATGTACTCGATACACTGACATTGCCATAATCAGTTCCATTAGGCTACACCGCCGTTCCAAAACATGGGTATACAGAATGTCAAGTCACAAAAAATGCGAAATTTCTCAGTTAAATATCGTGTGTGGCCGCCCCGCGCATTCACCACTGCCAAACACCGTCTCCTCATCGACTGCCTGATGCTTGTAAACACGTGGTTGGGGATTCTGCGCCATTGCTCTTGCAAGGCAGCGCCAAGTTCCTGCAAATTCTGAGGTTGATTCCTAAGACCACGAAGCCTTCTCCCAAGTGCATCCCAAACGTGCTCTATTGGATTAAGGTCAGGGGACCTCGATGGCCAGTCCATGACGTTGATTCCAGCGTTTCGAAGGAAATATCGTGTCAACATCGCGGTATGCGGCCGAGCATTATCATGCTGGAACTGTTGACCTGGGCCATGAGCCGCCATGAAAGGAACGAGTTCAGGGGTGAGCACCTGGTCACGGTAAGCAGCAGCTGTGAGGTTTCCACGGATGACCAGAAGTCGGGAACGGTTGTTCCCACAGAAAGCACCCCACACCATGCAACTTCCGACCCCGAATCTGTCGACTTCCTGTACACAACATTGGGCATACCGTTCACGACGTCGTCTCCAGACTCTATGCCTGCCGTCCGCGAATCTGAGGGTAAACCTGGATTCATCGCTAAAGAAGACTCGATTCCAATCTCTCTGGGTCCATCGGAGGTGACGTTGGGCCCACAGCAGACCGCAACCGATTTCGAATGGTCTGTGATTACACTCGACCTCTAAACATCTCAGTCCTGGTTCGTGTAGCCGGCAGAAATCTGTCACGTAGGTGACGTAGGACGATTTGACGGTCTTCTGCACGTCACGTCACACGTGGACGACCCGACCTTGGGCGATCAGAAGTGGTGCCAGTTTGTTGTAGACGACCTCGCAAGTCATACACAGTACGACGGCTGCATCCCATTGCTCTTGCAACGTCAATAACTGATCTTCCCGCTTGCAACATGCCAACGGCACGTTCACGTTGCACATTTGACAATCGTGGCATTTCAAGTACCGTTAGAACTGTGGTTTAAAAGTGTTTTTTTCAATTCTTGAGGCCAATGCAAACACGTGCAAATGAAGAAAACTTCGATGCGAAGATCACGTGATCGACTGCACGTGCAAAACCTGATTTGGCACTAACGTCATTTGCACGACGAATGGATGGGTTTGAGTGGGTTTTGCTAACGTTTTTCTAGAGTCGAAAGATAGGGGATCCCATTTCGGATACATAGATGTATCATCAGAGAAAAATTATTCATTATTTTTCAAATTACATTTTGTGAAGTTTCTTTTTTGACTCAGTATACTTGTTAGTGTAATTTCGTGTGTGTGTGTGTAGTGTTTATGTGTGTTAGAGAGAGATATTGTGTGTGTAGGGACATGTTCAGTGAATATGCATTATTTATTTATCATCGATATTATATTAACAACGCCACATACAAGGAACGACTGCAGTTCCTTTGTTGGCAAGCGAGTGTAGAGAACGACGGCTTTGGGACTCCTAATGCTACCCAGGGAAGAGCTTTAACCTCCTGTCAGTGCCATCGATCAAGTGATTGTTGGGTTCTTGACACACAACTCAAAGACTTAATCTCTGACCTGCTTCTAACAACTGTGTGATAATGGTGCTCCTCCTGCTCAGGGATCTATTCACTATAACAACTAATGACAGCCACACGGTGCCACTTAGTCCGCTGATTTGGGAAGACCTATATAATTGATTAGTGGAGTGAGGCAGGGTTGTTGTCTGGCTTGTATTGATTCTATGGCTTCGCTTTGTTTAGGTGGAGGTCACAGTTTATAATGGATCGCAGAAGGAGGATTGATTTACATTTATGATGATCCGTGTTCAATATACGTACTAATACTTAGATTAATCTTGCTGTCGTTTGTACAACCGTACGTATGTGAATGATGAGATTGTGTAGCGTTTGATAGAGCTGAGACGTTTGAGAGCACCTCAACAGGACATTAATATAGCACTCCAAGACAAACGCAATGGATTCTAACCTGTGAACCTGTTAAAGAGGAAGGTCATTTATTCATTCTCGGATTAGGGCTGTGGGGTAGCCTTATGTATAAAGTGTCCACTTGTAATGCTAACGAGCCGGGTTCGATTCCCCACATGGTACAATGTGTGAAGCCTGTGTTTCTGGAATATTGTTAAAACCTCATTCAATCATTCACTCTAAAATGCCAAATAGACAGCGTATTTAGCTCATACCTTAACTAAATTTAATTCAATTAAAAGTTATGCATATGAGTGAGTTTGATTTTTACGCCGCTTTTAGCAACATAACAGCGGTGGATACCAGAAGTGGGTTTCACTAATTGTACCCATTCGGTGAATCGAACGCGAGTCTCCAGCTTCACGAGTGATGCTTTAACCACTAGGCTACTCCGATTTGTTTCTGTAGATGTTTTTTTCGGAACAGATGCTGGTTTTCATCTCACATTTTTAGGCACTTAAGCTTACTGTCCCCTGTATTGCAGGAATATTGCTAAAAGCTACGTGAGACCTCATTCACTCATTCACTCACTCTAAACTGCCAATTAAACATCGTAGCTCATAAATTAACCTATACCTTACTAAACAATGCAAGCAAATTTTAATTAAAAACTGTGTATATATAAGTGAGTGAATTTTACTTTACGCCGCTTATAGCAATACTACCACCAATATCACGTCAGGGATCTTCAGAAATGGGCTTCACACATTGTACCCATGTAGGGAATCGAACCCAGGTCTCCAGCTTCACGATTGAACGCTTTAACCAGTACTAGGCTACTCCGAATTGTTTCCGTAGAGTTTTGTTTCGGAACAGATGTAGGTTGATATTTTTATATTTTTTTGGAACTCACATTTTTAGGCACTTAAGGTCGCAATTCACGAAGGTCAATTCATCAAACATCACATGCTCATGAACCTACCATGAACATTGGTTTTGGTGGAGAAGATTTTATAATTGTGGATCTTTGCCTGGTTTTAACGCGTTTGGCCCATATCATGCTGGTTATGTCTGATTGCTCGATGTGGTTGCACCTGGTTTACGACTTTGATATAATCACAAATGCACGACAAACCTATGACCATAATGGAAGATATGGCATTATAAAATACAAGTGTAGTGTCCTGCCACTCCTAGGGGAGACAACTATGTACAGCGCGTGTGTGACTGTATGACGGTGGGCTACAATGCAGTCATGCATAAAAAACCTATGACTATAAAGGAGGCAATTATGGCAATAGAAACTGTAGTATCCTGCCACTCGTGGCGTGGCAGTCGAAATCCGACCCCTGCAGACGTTCTTGAAACATATTTGATAACATCTAAGAAATGAGACACTTCGTTGCACTACAAGCTCCATATATCATGTTTCATCAAGTAAAAAAAATGCAAAACAAAGACATTTGAGGATATATTTAATAAGGCCGGGTTATGAACCAACCATGAAAATTGGTTTTGGTGTAGAAGATTTTAATATCATTGTGGATCTTTGCCTGGTTTTAACGCCCTCCTGGCTACGTCGGGTTGTTTCATGTGATTGTACCTCGTTTACGACTTTGATATAATTACAAATGCACGACAAACCTATAACCACAATGGAGGCAAATATGGGATTCGAAGATAGGATTATAGTATCCTGCCTTTCCTAGGGGAGACAACTATAGACAGCGGGTGCGGGACTGTAGGACGCATTGCCGCCTTTTTATATCGTATTGTCAGTGCGGATTTTTTAAAATAAAGCTTTACATTCAAACTTCAACAAACAGACAGCTGTCGAAATCCGACTCCTGCAGACGTACTTGAAAGACATATTCTACATAATCTATGAAAAGAGACACATCGTAGAACGAAAATGAGCCATATATAAGGTTTAATAAAGGTAGTAAACTGATAAGCAATGAACTTTTAGGATATGTTTAATAAGGACATATTTCCTGACATCAGTTACTACTTCTGGTCTCATATAACAGGCTTCAGTTTGAAAATCTCGTGTCAAGGGTAGAGTTTCACGACCAGAAATAATCCCGATATCAGATGACTCATCGGTATTTGAATATTAACTGTAGGTGACTGAACAGAGTACTTTACATAGGATTGAATTCCGATATGTTCTGTGTGCATTGTATATCGTCTAGCGGATTGAGCAGATATCAGGTAGAGTTAAGCAAAACAAAGTGACGGAGAGTAGTTGGATGGGTAACGGTATTTGGCATGGTGGCTCTTGAGAACTTCCGTCTCGACCCACGAGTGAAGCACATGATGGGTATCCTTGGTCGAGTGGTGTGTAGGCCAGTCCATAGAGTTTAGAGTTCTTTCACAAAGCACTCAGGTGATCGTGAGTGATCAAGTTAAGCTTAGTGCAATGTCAAAGCGTAGGAGTTATGGTTAACCTTAGTAAAGGCTGCTTCGTGAAAGTTGGTCAAGAAGAGTCTATGGATAGGTGTTTGGCACCTTGACTCCTCAGAATTTCTGTTAACGGGGGTATTTTCGGGTCCTGACACATACCAAAGCATATGTGACACATGTGATCTCACCGCATGTGAATTTGTTCAAATACCGCCTCTGTTCACCCAGCAGTGAATGGGTACCCGGTGGGATAGGTCATATGACTGTTAACCTTCAAGCGCCTTCCAGGTTAACCAGTGTTATAATGCGTAAGATCTTTGAGCATGCACAAGTGCGTGGATATAGGTGCTTTATAAATAACCATTATTATTATTATTATTATTAATTTCGTTTGAAATGTGTCTTAGTTCTCACCGCAGTGAATGGATACCTGGTAGGATGATATGGAAATGTATACCAGCCAGGGAGCTGAGAAAGAAACATGAATACATCCTGATCCATCTGCCAGGATAACATTTGAGCATGGTTTACAGTAGGAAGTTGACGAATTGAAAACAGGCACATTGTAGTATAAACTTCGGATCTGTTGTCCGGTGTCCTTTTGGCGAACCATGGTTCTGTGATGGTGTTTGTTTAAAAGGTTCGCCCTGAACACTTTAACTCTATATGTCACTCGTGAGAATCTAAGACTTGCATCACTCCAGTATGTCCTTCCACATCAAGTTCCCGTGAAGATCTTGGTTAGAATTGATCTTCAGTGGCCCATACTTGTTGTAATTGATCTTCAGTAACCCATGCTTGTATTCTAACCCGGACCTTCACGGGTCAGTAGCTTTGAAGAGAAACATACTCTACAAGAGGAATATATTCCAATGTCATTTCCATGACCAAAGCAACATTTTCATTTATCTAATTCCGCTTTGTCTTGTTTAGTTCAAAGAATGAATACTTTCATTGAGCCTCCTGGTGGTTGTATATTCCAAACTGGAATCGTATTTCTAAAAGCCAGTATTGGTATTTCATTCTCAAGAGGCCAGTCTTTGTCATTAAAACTGAATAGTGAATGTCCGTGACACTTTATAACTATCCAACAACATGTTTGGTTTCCATGTGATCTTGATGACATGTACTGTTTCCCTTGACAATTAATGTATGAACCAGGAATTGGTACATTCGTTCACAGAATGCATGCATGAACACTTTCATTGAGCGTCTTGGTGACTGTCTATTCCTAAATCATTATACACTTCGAGTGAATTCAGTCCTGCCCATGCAATCATGTGCATATATAGAAGATTGTTTGAAAGCTGTTTCTCTTGCAATGGCTAAACACAATGTAGCATCAACGTTTCATCCCATGCGGTTCTGTTGGCTTTGACACAACGATACACTCTCCAATACATCAAATCCCTTGTTCTCAAATGGTCCTAACGAATTGCTCGTAAAACCAGAAACAACAGCTATGTCTCTCCTGCTAATTCATTTACTCTGAGGGCATTACCTTTGAAATATTGAAACCCATTCTTCCAGAACAACAACCAGGATCAACCGATGTGTATGCAACGCTCCGTCTATCAGTGATGACACTTTTGTTGTATTTATTCATGAGAAGCTGACGTTTAAGAACAAAGAATATTAGCTGTTCTGTATGCATCAAACACGGTCTTGGTCCTGCTATTTCTAATCCTGCAGGGTTTGCTCAAGGCGACGTTGGCAGCTGCAAAAACATGCTTTTAATTTGGGTTCACAAATACGGGATCGGAGCAGTAACATAAACCAATGAAATAGGATGGAGAAGCTCGACCTCCCCAAAGAGTCTCATGGGCACCGATGCAGCTTATTAGATGAGATTATGTGGCATGAATAACGAGCTGTCGTTTACATCGCCATGACAATTTTGTTGGAATTTATTGTGACGTAACTTTAACAATGGAATAGGTATGGCCCAATAAAAATGACAACTACCTCTCTTTTCTAATATAAGGATTGATTAGGCGGTGCTTATTTTTTATTATTCTGTTTATTTTTTGTTGTATTTCTTCCCATTTCTTTTATGTATATCAGGGGGTGCCAAGATATTTTATAAACATTTTGCACATGAAAACCATTGCATTAATTATAAATTTTCACCATTTTTTTGTATTTTGCAAATTGTTTTTGCCGACATCAAGACTGTTACGTGTTACTGGCGTTGATATCAAGACAGGATAACTCAATAATATTCCAGTGAAATCTCCGACCTAGTAAAGCTAGTAAAGTGAACGTGACAAATAACCTACATTTGCTTATCAAGACAACAACATTGGTACCGCTTCTGTGTGATTTGGTACAGGAACGGCCATCAAAAGAAGACACTTAAGTTATTCCAGTGTGTGGTTTCGACTGAACAAACATCATCGTTGTACTCACACAGATGGTGTGTTTATTAAACAATTCAACAATAACACGGGAAATCCGGGTAATTATCACCAGTATGTTTATTGTGCGAGGTGACTGTATGGACCAGTAGTCAGGCATTGTGACCTGGTCGACTGATTGTGAACATGCCCTCAAATGGGTCAATCCATCATCATGTAGTTGATCACACGATTGTCTGGTGCAAATTCTGTTTCTTTTGTTTCGTTCGTTGTGTAACGCAGCACCGAGCACTATCCCATCTATCTGACAGCGGTTGTAAATAATTGAGTCTGGACAAGAATATCCAGTGATCAATATCATGAGCATCGATCTACGGAATTGGGATACGATGACGCCTCATGTGGGTTGAAAACCAATTCAAACCAGGATATTGCCGCGTCCGGAGATCCCGTTAGTCTACTATGACATGTGTCAACCAAATCAGCAAGACTGATCACCCGATCCCATAAATCGCCTCTTACGACAAGCATGGGCTGTTGACGACCAATTCTAACCCTGTGTTTGTTTCGTTTTATTTCTACAGACCACTGTCTTATAAATGGGCAATTCCTAACAGCAGTTATAAAGAACCAACCCAAATCGAAGACCAAGCAAAATATACATTCATATATTTGCTCACTGCGGCAGTGACGTTAAAGGGCAATCAATGTTTGTGCCTAAATCTCTTTTCCAATACTAGTGAAGCTGATGTTATCATAGGAAATCTGGTACGCACATTACCGTGGAATTTGAGAGGCACATTTGCGATGACCGTACCTAGTTAATGGTTCCGAAGAAATGGTTCATTCATGAATCTTCTGACTGTTGATCAAATATATTAACATCAAGCACTCATTTCAGCCGAGTGACAGTCTTGTGGAATATCGTTAGTTTTCTGCATCAGTGAGCAGCAATCTTTCCTTATTAACAACTGACTTGATCCTGTCTTAGATACATACGTCTGTCTACATAAACAGAAACAATAGTAAAGAAGAACTAAATCGATGTAGTTACGTCTTTACAAAAGACATATTTATAATGTTCATCTCCATTAGTGTAGTAAGTTTGTCTAATCTGAATCACGTGTAACTGTATTGACACTGCCAAACTCTACAGCTGATGGCATTTCCACATTCATATCTCTAAATATAAGAGCATATAGATAACAGAAATGTATTTCCAGCAAAACTAATTACAAACTGTAAGACAGATATGTATGTGTTTCAGTCTGCACAAAATTGATCCCTGTGAGACCTAGATTTGAGAGATGAAAGTGTTACATATTATTGAAATTAAAGTTTATATCATGCGTTTTGAGACGTATGGAAATATATGACAACTGTTGATAACAATAATTTCATATCACAAACATTAGTATTCCTCCATGCCCAGTTTGATTCTTAAGTGGTTGAGGAATTGGACACAGTGTTGCCTCTTGGGATCGTCAGGCACCTAGGATTGAGGATTCGAATCCCCATTCTTCTCCATGCATCCTAGATTTAGTAGCACCATATCGCTGTTTTGGTGTTCAGCTTCATTACAGCCTAGTGATTTCAGCATTGGCTCGTCGCGCCAAAGACCCAGGTTCGATACCACACATGGATGCAGTGTGGGAAGCCCATCTCTGGTGTCCCTTGATATTGCTTGATTTTTGCTAAAGCGGCGTAAAAAAAATCTCACTGTTCTTTGGGTGATATTACCGGAATATTGATAAAAGCATACTCACCCACTCACTCACTCAGGTATCATTGCAATATCTGCACCGAAAATAGGCTTGTCCTCATGAAAGGGGGCACATCCAATGTACTCTTCTGGTGGCATTGCGGGCTCTTGCAAGCCCAGTGCTTAAAACGTTCGCTCGTTATGCTAAAGACCGTGTTCGATTCCCCACAGGGGTACATTCTGTGAAACCCATTTCTGGTGTCCCCTGCGTGATATTACTGGAATATTGCTAAAAGCATACTCACTCACTCACTCACTGACTCACTTTTTGTCACTTTCTGCACCATGAATATTTTTGTCCTCGCCACGTCACTGTGTGTGACACAGAGATTCCCAGCAATGTCTCCAGTAAGACAGCTATCTCTTCACAGTTGTCAGCTCTGTCACATAACTTTCAGAAACACAGACGTATGTGTCAAAGGCATGTGAAAGAATGAGAGTATGTGTGTTTCAACCACGCGTGTAATAATTTCATGCAATGAATGTAAAATAATATTCATTGTGTGTCTCACATTATCTTGAAATCAACCAAGCAGCCAATGATCTCAGGGATTCCTCAAATATAAAGGATCCTGACATAAAACTGTGAAGATCTTGATCGTGATCTTTTTCTTAGTTTGTGTGAAACTCCGTTATTTTTAATCATAACATAAACTATATATGTTTGAGTTCAAACATGTTTCTTTTTGCAAAATATCTGAAGCTGTTTTGGGCTAAAGGTAAAAGTATATTTACAGGACTCCTCTGCATTTAAAGTTGTTAACCTGGCGTGTATGATGACTCTGACGTAACACCTAGACCAGCTTAGGCTTTGTATGTATGTTGTTTCTATAATTCCATTTAGATTGAAAAGGAGGCCTGTGAGATCTGAGACTTAGCCCTGCACCTGAAGAGGTATTGACTTGCCTCAGTTGTTTTCGCATTGAGGAAAGAAATAGGTGGAAGGAGAGATAATGCGGTACCGGGACTGTAAGAATCTGAAACATGATCATGACAAGTACAAAAGAGTTCTAACAGTAGTTTGCAATGAAAGATAAAAAGAGAATACTACACGATAAAAGATAATTCAGAAATCCTCCACTGACTGATATAACTTCATGAAGTTAATACTTTAATATTTCTAAATAAACCCTGTATCATCTGTCTCCTATATACACGGGTATTATTAGCCAGTAAACATACTTTTTATCATATGATGAAATTCGTAACATAATCTAATAGTATGTGTAAGATCATATCTTTTCAATATAATTCAGCTTCATGTAAAGGGGAAAGGTTGCTCCGTCGTTTGTGCCACTGGAATTCCCTTTTGCAGATTGATACCTCTTGTGCGTATCAGAAACAGAACGCGGGTTCGTCTCCCAGATTGGCTGTACTTATGAAGCCTGCATCAGATTACCCCCGAAGAAGTGTACAACCATATTACGTCAAACCGTTAGCATTGAAAATTCCTGCACAAAAAAACATTTTTACTGAAATCGATTTACAATACAAAGTGGAATTTCCACACGAGTCCATGGAACTTAAATTTCTGCGATCACTGAATTTGTGAAAAAAGAAAGAATAACAGAAAGGAAAATTTCGGGCTACACAGTCGGTTCATCTGAAGTGAAATATTAAATTCCCACCTACGTACATAACGATTACAGTTATTTGGTGATTCTAATTAAATCTATGTGGACATGTTTCCATTATCAAAACTGAGTTTCCGTTTTGTTCAATACCGTTGAGATGCAATTTTTTCTTATATATACATTTTCTGTTAAAGAACGTGTTGGTACATTAGTCCATGTCTACGAATACACATCTCTAACACTTTCCAAGACCTTCTTGGTGGCCTTCTATTCCCAACTGATTACACACTTCAAGTAAAGTATCTCCTGTCCAAGAAATCATAAACGTTTTGTTTGAAAATTGTTTGAAAGCCGTTTATCTTGTGATGATTAACACATGCCACAATGTGTTATCAATGCTTCATCCGATACATTTCTGCCGGCTTTGATACAATGATGTATTGTCCACATCCTCCAATTCGTTGTTTTCAAATGTTCGGAATGAATTATTTAGAAAACAAGAAACAACAGTTATGTCTCTCTTGCCAATTCACTGACACTAAGCAAACCTAATCAGCCCATGTGTATGCCACTCTAGATCCAACGGTTTTATAATATTGTTTCACGGGGAGTTGGCGTTTTCATAGACAGAAAATTAGGTGTTTTGTATTCAACAAGCAAAGTCTTGTTTTCACTATTGCTCATTCTATTAGGAATGTTCAAAGCGACGAGTGCACGGAAAAAGACACATTTTCAGTGTGGGTTTAAGTGAATAGACTCCGAGCAGTAACAGAACCCATGGAGTGATGGTGGAAAAAATATTCTCCCAGCGAGTGTGTGAGCGAGTTTTAGTTTTACGCCGCTTTTAGCAATATTCAAGCAATATCACGTCAGGGGACTTCAGAAATGGGCTTCACACATTTGACCCATGTGGGGAATCGAGCCTGGATCTTTGGCGTGACGAGCAAACGCCTTAACCACTAGGCTAGGATACATATTCAGGATTTCTCACACTGCATCTTTGATATCAAACTTTATCCTTTCTATATACGTATCTAAGTCACCTAGACCACAGGATGGGAGTTTAAGTCATCCATATGTCAAATTTCTTTGTAGTATCATTTCCGTTAAACATCTGTAGTTTATGTCTTATGATTTGGCTAAGATTGTAAACATACTCTACTCTTGAGGAATATCAAGTTCAACCATTTTTTCAACTGACATATTTGATATGGCTTGGCCACAATTCGTTAGCTGTAAAAATAAAAACACCTAGATAATTTGAAAGTATAATTTCAAATTGTAAAACACATAATGTCCATGAGATTGTTTTATCCTCAGTAAAACTGTTCCCCATGGTGTTGAGGAAAGATAGATAAAGGGCAGTTATGTATCTGCTTTATTGAAAATTGGGGTTATCTGTTCAAGACTTTTGGCAGAGTGGGAATAATCGTCTAATGACCGATGTTGCAATCAAAAAAAACAAGAATTATGTTCCCATCATGCAGTGTTTGGTTCTCAGGGGAAGAGGAGGACCAGTTGTCACCACAACTCGTCTTCCGCCGCTCTTGGTGGTTCCTGTTTCATATTTGGGCTCGCAACAAACCTATGACCATGAGTTCGAAAGTCAGTGTTTCATGATTTTCTCAGTCTATATTTGCTCATGGGTCTCCCCAAAGTGGAAAGGATTTACATCTGCATCTCTACAGTGTCCCGTTATGCAGGAAACTGACATACTGTGATCTAATTGGATTACTACTTAAAGCTACTCACTCACTCACTAAACCAGTCCCATGATTCCTTGTGGTGATCTACACCTTAAATATTCCTAACCCTCATTACAGAATGGAATGTTGCAATGATTCAACCAATGTCTTCCGTCAGTTGCTGTGTCTCCACATCGTTTCACCATCATCCCCACCAAGGCCAGGTTACATTATCAAACTCCAGCGTTTGCATCATATACAATCTCACCTTCCAGATGAGGAAAATATTTGTATCTTCCACGTATAATTACAGTCCGTGCCTTAAATATAAAGTCATGATCATTGTCAGTCTGATATTACCCTCTCAGGTATGCGGAAATGAAACCAACCAGGTAATGACACAGATTTCATGGATTTCCCAAAGGTTAAGGAGTAACGCTCTGAAATGAGACAGGGAGGGGATTATGCTATGGTATTTCCTCATCGTAAATCTGGTTAAAGCCTTCACTCGTCTCACTCGGGTTAGATTCCTTACATTGGTACAATTGGTTGGTTGGTTTGTTGTTAAACGCATCAGAAAACAAGGCAGTCTGTGGATAATTGGACCAGACAATCCAGTGATCAACATTATAAGCATCGGTCTACGTAATTGGGATACGATTTCATGTGTCAATCAAGTCAGCGAGCCTGACCACCCGATCCCGTTAGTCGCCTCTTACGGCATGCCTGGGTTACTGAAGATCAGTTCTAACACGGAACTTCACGGGTAACATGGGTACAATTTGTGAAGCCAGTTTCTTGTGTCCTTGTGATATTGCTGGAATATTGCTGAACGCGGTGTAAAAGTAAATTCACTCAATCATCATAAATATGAGAGTGAGTTTGTCTATGATAGGATCATGTAATGTGATGATTTAAAAAGTAGCCTTTCAAGAACGTGTGAAGTTGGGTACAATTTGGGAACTCCAGGTGTCAATGTATTGAATTGTATTGTACAGGCAAGAATTCGATTCTGAAAAAATAAATATATTTGATGTATGCTTGCTTAAACGAACATACATTCTTAGATATGCCGGAGGCTGAAGTCGTCAGTGAAGCAGAAAAAAATAAAGTGTTATTGTCATTTTTGTAAATGAAATGTCACCTTTAAATGCCATTGTCACTTGACGACATATGCGTAGCAATTGCTCCCAAAACTCATCCATCCTCTCAGTTTAAACTGTGACTCGACGTAGAAAAAATATACTGATGGAAACAAGCAAGGGAACACGTGAAAGTACAAGTGTTCCTTTATTTCTTTGCAGATTTATTTTTAAAATTAGGGATTAATTTTGAGAAAATATACAATGCCACTACCATGTAGTGTAAGACACCAGTCTTAAGGGTTCTAGGATGTTTCCAAACATTCGGGACACGTTTACATAAATAATGAATTTTAATCATTTTTTTAATGTGAAACAGTTTTATTTTATGTAAACTTAGCACATCATGTACACAGACCTTTCAGCGATGTTCAAAGTTACATAGTTACATGACTTACTTGTCGAGTTCAAAGCGACTGTACTTATAGCGAGGTCCATGCATGAAGGTGTGTGTGTGTGTTTATATAGCGACGCGCATGCAGGTGTGTGTGTTTTCATGCAGCGACGTGAATGCAGGTGTGTGTTGCAGATATGTGTGTGTTTGTTTACATAGCGACGTGTATGTAGGTTTGTATGTGCATGTGTGTGCAAGGACGTGCATGCAGATGCATGCGTGTGTTTGTGTGGCTGTGTGTATTATGCTAGGTTTACAGATATATGATATGTCCTCTTGCAGTTTAACATGCATACCCTGTTGAGAGAGAAGACGTGTGAGTCAATAAGACTTGATTTATCCCTTTAATGTTGAACGCCAGGCAGGGAGACAACAAACACCATGAACTACTTACTTTTCACTTTCCAGCGAGACACTTCTTCTCAAACACACAGACGGTCTAAACGATGGCTATCGTTCGTGGTCATATAAAAAGCATGTCATAAACGTGCAAAAGAAAACAACAGTTGTAAATTCCTCCAGAGACAGTCCCATTACCTTCCGACAACAAACTGTCACATGTCCTTTGTCTCGAGCCGTAAACTCTCTTTCAATGACAGCGTGTTGTCAGACAACTCATTAATCTCTAATAGCTAGACGTGGAGTCAAACCAAACTGTCAAACGTGCATTTACCGTTTATTTAGTGTCATCTGGAATATCTGCCTCGTTTATGATCAGTTGCACAAGTGTGTGTTTTTTCTCTGTGCGTGGGTTCCGTACATATGAACCAGATGACAGAGAGTGGGTTAGAAGAAGAAGCGAGTTCTTTCCTTCAATGTGAGCTGTGATATCTAGTGTTTGAACATGCTCTGCCATGCATTAATAAATCTGTTGTCTACACTGACGTCCAAAAGAAAATATACACTTGACAAACGTGCATTTACCGTTTATTTAGTGTCATCTGGAATATCTGCCGCGTATATGACTTGTTACACAAGTTTGTTTTTCTATATGGTGTGAGTTCCGTACATATGAACCAGATAAAAGGAGGGAGATCTTTCCTTCAATATAAGCTGTGATATCCAGTGTTTGAACATGCTCTACCATGCATTAATAAATGTCTACACTCATGTCCGAAAGAAAATATACACTTGACAACTGGATTTAAAACGAGACCAAAAAAACAACAGTTTTATGAGTATTAGTAGTGGAGATAACTTACTGATTCTCTCAATCATTTCATAGTTTATTCGTTTATTTGATCCATTTATGAATAAATATTGAGACCCAACGATTCTTAGTTCTTTTGCTGTGTCCTTAACCGTGAGCTGTGATATCTAGTGTTCGAACATACTGCCCCATGCATTAATAACTGTGCGGTCTACACTGACGTGCTAAAGCAAATATACACTTGACAACTGGATTTAAAACCGATATAAATCTCAATCTTATGTGTAGATTAATTAGTGCTATTCTCCATTCTTACATATATTCTTCGTCCATTTTATTCAGTGATGTCACCCAAATTACTGAGCAAATATTGGCATATGCATGTAAACTGCATTCATTACTGACCAGGGAAGATACGGGAAGAATTGGTCTTCAGTAAACGTGATTGGCGTAAGAGGCGACAGATATGTCATCGTATCCTGATTCCTAACTGCGTAGATCGATGCTCATACTGCTGATCACTGGATTGTCTGGTCCTCGATTACTCAAATATTTACAGACCGCCGCCATATAGCTGGAATATAATAGATGGAATGTGTTGATCGCTGCTTTAAACAAACAACCAACCAACCAGACTTTACAAACTATTTTTTGTTAAAACACTGATTGGTTTTCCTTCATCTATCCAACTTTTAAAATGCCTCTCAAAGAAACTGATTGAAGGAGTATAAACCTGTAGTTTGGAACACGACTGTGACCGTATCAAACTCATCCTTTGAACGATCATTTCTTGCATGTGTGATATCTATCCATTTGGCTCGGCGCTTTCTGCTTACATACAATGTCTTGTTTGTGTTGAGTCATTACAGATGACAGGCTGCTAGTATGGGTTTAGGTGACATTTGTTCCATATTTATTCAGTCAGTCATTCGGTCAGCCAAAAAACTGATCGGTCTGTCAATCAATCGGTCTGTCACCCTGTAATAAATTATTACTAGTAGGGAAAATACTTGTTATTACAAGTAAGAAAAAATACTTAAATACTTATGTGTTACTAGTTAGATCAAATGATCAAAGATGTGATGCCTAACTTTTACGACACTTAATGCTCTAATGTTATAACTGCATAAGGAAAGCAGATAGAAAATTGATATGAACATAACCTGTAGTGGAAACCGGGGTGTATCGATAAGCCCACAGTACAAGTTCGGAATTGAAGCATTCCTAAGAAAAAATAGTCAATACAACAAATTATGAATGATTTTGACGATGTAAATGGGTTTATTGAAAATCATTGGTCAGTTATTGTCGAAACTAAGATAGTATTTTGTCAGTTATTTAAACATTAATTCATTACGCTTGAAATCGTGTGTGTGTGTGTGAGAGAGAGAGAGAGAGAGAGAGAGAGAGAGAGAGAGAGAGAGACTGTTCGTGTTGGTTGGCTTTAAACATATTCATTTACGAAAGTGGAACCAACCGGATTGGTAAACAAGCAGTATGTTGCTCTTCTGAATACCGCTTCGGAATACAAATAAATTATATATATAATAATCATGATGAGAAAAAAATGCTATTAACAAAAAAACAACAGTATTCTGGAAATGTAACAATCAGTAACTGTAACTATAGCTGCTTATAACATTAGAGCATTTAGTGTCGTAAAAGTACTTGTTAGTGTAATTTCGTTTCTGCAACTTACAACACAATGGCTGCATGTGTGTGTGTGTAGTGTGTGTGTGTTAGAGAGAGACATGTTCAGTGAATATGCATTATTTATTTATCATCGATATAATATTTACAACGCCACATACAAGAAGCGACTGCAGTTCCTCTGTGAGCAAGCGAGTGTAGAGAACGACGGCTTTGGGACTCCTAATGCTACTCAGGGAAGAGCTTTAACCTCCTGTCAGTGCCATCGATCAAGTGATTGTTGGGTTCTTGACACACAACTCAAAGACTTAATCTCTGACCTGCTTCTAACAACTGTGTGATAATGGTGCTCCTCCTGCTCAGGGATCTATTCACTATAACAACTAATGACAGCCACACGGTGCCACTTAGTCCGCTGATTTGGGAAGACCTATATAATTGATTAGTGGAGTGAGGCAGGGTTGTTGTCTGGCTTGTATTGATTCTATGTCTTCGCTTTGTTTAGGTGGAGGTCACAGTTCATAATGGATCGCAGAAGGAGGATTGATTTACATTTATGATGATCCGTGTTCAATATACGTACTAATACTTAGATTAATCTTGCTGTCGTTTGTACAACCGTACGTATGTGAATGATGAGATTGTGTAGCGTTTGATAGAGCTGAAACGTTTGAGAACACTTCAATAGGACATTAATATAACACTCCAAGACAAATGCAATGGATTTTAACCTGTGAACCTGTTAAGGATGAAGGTTATTTATTCATTCTCGGATTAGGTCTGTGGGGTAGTGTCTGTATAAAGTGTCCACTTGTAATGCTAACGAGCCGGGTTCGATTCCCCACATGGTTTAATGTGTGAAGCCTGTGTTTCTGGAATGTTGTTAAAAGCTGCTTAAAACCTCATTCAATCATTCACTCTAAAATGCCAAATAGACAGCGTATTTAGCTCATACCTTAACTAAATTTGATTCAATTAGAAGTTATTTATATGAGTGAGTTTGATTTTTACGCCGCTTTTAGCAACATAACAGCGGTGGATACCGAGAGTGGGTTTCACTAATTGTACCCATTTGGTGAATCGAACGCGGTTCTCCAGCTTCACGAGTGATGCTTTAACCACTAGGCTACTCCGATTTGTTTCTGTAGATGTTTTTTTTTCGGAACAGCTGCAGGTTTTCATCTCACATTTTTAGGCCCTTAAGCTCACTGTCCCCTGTATTGCAGGAATATTGCTAAAAGCTACGTAAAACCTCATTCACTCATTCACTCACTCTAAAATGCCAATTAAACATCGTAGCTCATTAATTAACCTATACCTTACTAAACAATGCAAGCAAATTTTAATTAAAAACTGTGTATATATAAGTGAGTGAGTTTTACTTTTACGCCGCTTATAGCAATACTACCACCAATATCACGTCGGGGGTCTTCAGAAATGGGCTTCACACATTGTACCCATGTAGGGAATCGAACCCGGGTCTCCAGCTTCACGATTGAATGCTTTAACCAGTACTAGGCTACTCCGAATTGTTTCTGCAGAGTTTTGTTTCGGAACAGATGTAGGTTGATATTTTTTTTATTTTTTGGAACTCACATTTTTTAGGCACTTAAGGTCGTGATTCATGAAGGTCAATTCAACAAACATCACATGCTCATGAACCTAACATGAACATTGGTTTTGGTGGAGAAGATTTTATAATTGTGGATCGTTGCCTGGTTTTAACGCCTCTGGTCATATCATGCTGGTTACGTCGGATTGCTCGATGTGGTTGCACCTGGTTTTCGACTTTGATATACTAGTTATCACAAATGCACGACAAACCTATGACCATAATGGAAAATATGGCATTAGAAAATACAAGTGTAGTGTCCTGCCACTCCTAGGGGAGACAACTATGTACAGCGCGTGTGGGACTGTATGACGGTGGGCTACAATGCATAACAAACTTATGACTATAAAGGAGGCAAATATGGCAATAGAAAATACAATTGTAGTATCCTGCCACTCCTAGGAGCATGTGGGACTATAGGACGGTGGGACAAAATGCCGCCTTACTATGTCTTATTATCAGTGCGGCGTTTTGAAATAAAACTACACATTCAAATTTCAACAAATAGTCGGCAGTCGAAATCCGACCCCTGCAGACGTACATATTGAAACATATTTTATAACATCTAAGAAATGAGACACTTCGTTGCACTACTAGTAAGGCATATATCATTTTTCATCAAGTAAATATAATGGAAAACAAAGAAATTTGAGGATATATTTAAAAAGACCGGGTTATGAACCTACCATGAAATTGGTTTTGGTGTAGAAGATTTTAATATCATTGTGGATCTTTGCCTGGTTTTAACGCCCTCCTGGCTACGTCGGGTTGTTTCATGTGATTGTGCCTCGTTTACGACTTTGATATAATCACAAATGCACGACAAACCTATAACCACAATGGAGGCAAATATGGGATTCGAAGATAGGATTATAGTATCCTGCCTTTCCTAGGGGAGACAACTATGGACAGCGGGTGTGGGACTGTAGGACGCATTGCCGCCTTTTTATATCGTATTGTCAGTGCGGATTTTTAAAAATAAAGCTTTACATTCAAACTTCAACAAACAGACAGCTGTCGAAATCCGACCCCTGCAGACGTACTTGAAAGACATATTCTACATAATCTATGAAAAGAGACACATCGTTGAACGAAAATGAGCCATATATAAGGTTTAATAAAGGTAGTAAACTGATAAGCAATGAACTTTTAGGATACATTTAATAAGGACATATTTCCTGACATCAGTTAGTACTTCTGGTCTCGTATAACAGGCTTCAGATTGAAAATCTCGTGTCAAGGGTAGAGTTTCATGACCAGAAATAATCACGACATCAGATGACTAACTGTAGGTGACTGAACAGAGTACTTCACAATTTCGATGTGTTCTGTGTGCATTGTATGTCGTCTAGCGGATTGAGCAGATATCAGGTAAAGTTAAGCAAAACAAACTGGCGGAGAGTAGTTGGATGGGTAACGGTATTTGGCATGGTGGCACTTGAGAAGCACATGATGGGTATCCTTGGTCGAGTGGTGTCTAGGCCAGTGCATAGAGTTTAGAGTTCTTTCACAAAGCACTCAGGTGATCGTGAGTGATCAAGGTAAGCTTAGTGCAATGTCAAAGCGTGGGAGTTATGGTTAACATTAGTAAAGGCTGCTTCGTGAAAGAAGCCCCAGGTCATTTGAAGTTAAGCAACGTTGGTCAAGAACTGTCTATGGATAGGTGACCGTGTTTGGCACCTTGACTCCTCAGAATTTCTGTTAACGGGGGTACCTTCTGGTCCTGACACATAGCAAAGCATTTATGACACATGTGATCTCACCGCAAGTGAATTTGTTCAAATACTGCCTCTGTTCACCCAGCAGTGAATGGGTACCCGGTGGGATAGGTCATATGACTGTTAACCTTCAAGCGCCTCACGGGTTAACCGGTGTAATAATACGTTAGATCTTTGAGCACGCACAAGTGCGTGGACATCCTGATCCATCTGCCAGGATAACATTTCAGCTTTAGATTTGGAAGTTAACGAATTGAAAATAGGCACATTGTAATGTAAGATTCGGATCTTTTGTCGGTGTCCTTTTGGCGAACCATGGTTCTGTGATGGTGGTTGGTTTAAACGGTTCACCCTAAACAAGTGTGCTTGTTATGTCACTCGTGGGTATCAAACTTCTAGGACTTGCATCACCTCAGTATGTCCTTTCGCATCAAGTACCCGTGAAGATCCGAGTAACTCATGCTTGTCTTAAGAGGTGACGAACGGGATCGGGTGGTCGGGCTCGTTGACTTTGTTTACACGTCATCGTATCCAAATTGCGTAGATTGATGCTCATGCTGATGATCTCTGGATTGTGTGGTCCAGACTCGTTTATTTGCAGACCATCACCATATACCTTGAGCATTACAGCGTTAAACAACAAACAGACAAACAAACACACCATATCTTAGTGACATACAACTGAATATTGTCTAAAGTGGCTTTGTTGGCATTCGTTCAACACTCACCCGTGGAGGTTCGGGTTACAATGAACCTTCAGTGTCCCATGCTTGTCGTAAGAGGCGACTAACGGGATCGGGTGGTCAGGCTCGCTTGCTTGGTTGACACATGTCATCGGTTCCCAAGTGCGCAGGTCGAATCGCATGCTGTTGATCACTGGATTGTCTGGTCCAGACTCGATTATTTACAGACCGCCGCCATATAGCTGGAATATTGCTGAGTGCGGCGTAAAACTAAACTCACTCACTCACTCACTCGTTCAACACTCGTGTCAGCAATGTGTGAGCACTTCATCCACAAAGTATCATCCAATAAGATCCAACGCTCCAACACATAAAATACCCCCAGACGGGAGCTAACATTCAAATCAATTGCAGTTCTCAAGTGTAATGTAGCATCAAATTGTTTTCGTTCAAATTCGACTGCCACAGAAGCGGATCAAAAAAGGGCTTGAACAAATCAAATCATCCACTCTTTCAAACAAAACGCATGGCTTTAACATTTCTTGAAATGAGTCAAGTGAGGTAATAAGCTTAGCGGAAGGGAAAGTATATGGAACATGTTTTTATGCGTTTAAAATGTGTTAAATGTAATTATGTATCTTCAACTATCGCTCATTCAGTTTCTAAGACGTAACCCACGGCAGGGTAATTTGGTGTAAGAATAAATTGGTTCTGTGATGACTGTGGTAAGAAGTGAAATAGCAACCACATGACCCTGACCAACATTGAGATGTTGTAAATTTCTGTGTCAAAAAGAAAATTTATGTATTTTCGAAAGTTACAATGTCAAAGATGTCCATCAGAATTGCGTAATGCATGTTTTAAGTTTTAAATGAAATTATATATTTTAAAGAAACCTAGTAGAAGAATTCTTTGAAATCTATGAAAACGACACAATATGTACATGATAATGGATCTCACTAGCTCAAATATAAATGTGAAACATTTGACGGAATATTATGCTTCCTTTTCGCCTCTCCTCACATTGAATGAGTGAGTATGGTTTTACGCCGTTTTGAGGAATATTCCAGAAATATCACGGCGGGAGACACCAGAAATGGGCTTCACACATTGTACCCATGTGGGGAATCGAACCCGGGGCTTCGGCGTGACGAGCGAACGATTTAACCACTAGGCTACCCCTCCGTCCCCTTTGAATAGTGACTTCGTTCAATGCAATAATGCAATATCAAACACACCCATTCAGGAGTTGGTATGTAGGCGTGGCCTTATTGACTTTCGATGTATTGCTTATTAACTTAATTGAACACTAAAGCGTCAATGCGAAGATGCGCGTTCGATTCCCCATGTGAGTTTAATGTGTGAGGCGCATTTCCAGTTTCGGGATGTTGTTGTCACTCACTCACCCATCTCGAGCACCATCTCACTCACCCATCTCACTCACTCACCCATCTCACTCACTCACTCACCCATCTCACGCACTCACATCACTCACTCACCCATCTCACGCACTCATCTCACCCATCTCACCATCTCACTCACTCACTCACTCACTCAACCACCCACCCACCCACTCACTCATTCACCCACCTCACTCACTCACACATCTCACTCGCTCTTAATGAATGTAAAGACATTGCATCTAATTCAATACCGTCTGTAAACAGAGCAAGCTGAACGGACGATTTATAATCTAATCCAATTGTGTTTATATATCAAAAACATGATCAAATCTCAGAGTTTGTTACTTTCGAATTTGGTAATTGTACTAGACAACAGAATGCCCCCGGGGGAGATTCGATGTACATTTCTTGCATATTTTTGCACTTGACATCTTCCGTCCTTAAATCACCAGTCGGTTCGAAGTTCAATTACCCCGAGCCACACAGCCGCACGGATAAAGGTCAGGCTTGTTTGTGTAACCAAACTAGCTCTGCTATCATATGACAACGTGTTTGACATTGGTCTGTAGTTATGCAAAATCAAACTGCTCTGGCACGCACATATCATGATTGCTTGCGGGCTACATTAATGAAGCAACTACGGTTGTGTCGAACTATGACGTGTTTTATAGAAATAAAATTTAAGTTCTATTCCTTCTATATTCATCATCATTTGTCCAAGATATGTCGATTCGGATGTGTCGAAGCCAGTCACAAACATGTCCTACATGTACTGTCATCACGGTTCATTAATGATTAAATGATACATGCATAACAAATTTGGACCAATTTTTGATTTTGAATTTAACATCGCACATGCTTTGTATTATTCACACGTAAATGTGCAGATATAATTTTTAGGTTGCCTCGAACTTCAGATATGTTAAAATATGAACGACTTCGACACAACATCGTGTGACTGTACTGTGCCCTGTGGGGCGGTGGGGTAGCCTAGTGGTTAAAGCGCCGAAAACATGGGTTCGACTCCTACATGTGTGAGACCCGTGGAGATCGGGTTAGATTTAATCTTCAGTAACCCATGCTTGTCGTAAAAGGCGATCGATTGGTCAGGCTCGCTGTCTTGTTTGACACATGCCACCGTATCCTAATTGCGTAGATCGATGCTCATGCTGTTGATCACTGGATTATCTGGTCCAGACTCGATAATTTACAGACCGCCGCCATATAGCTGGAATATTGCTGAGTGTGGCGTAAAAGTAAACTCACTCACTCACCCACTACAATGTGTGAAGTCCATTGTTAGTGTTCCCCAACGTGACACTTCTGGAATATTGCTAAAGCGATGTAAAACCATACTCACTCACTCACCCGTGTAGCAATAATCCACACGTAATATGAAATAAAATAGAATACACATTATTTAATCGTGCCTCAACAACCTGTTCCAGTTTTATCATCAAGGGAGTATAAGAAATGTGCTTGACAACATCAAACATAGATCACGAGTCATCGAATACACAACCCGTCTGTCATGAAATAAATTGGGGCCTTTGGCGTTATGAATTCGACCGTAACCATATTATTTCCGATGATACATCCTATTAATGAATAGCGAGATAACGAGCTTCCATTTAGCCCGGCCCTGTTTACTCGAACAGATATTGATCTCGAACACTTCGAGGAATTGATCAGTTTTGTTTTTGATGAAATTAATTGTTCTCGTCCTTCACCCGAGGCAAATAAATCATGTTTTTCTACTTCTTCTTCCGAGATATACGGCTGCACTTCAAGTTGTAAGGTAAATGAAATTACTCCCCAGGAAAGCATAATTTTTATGATCTCTATTTCTTGCAAATAATCCATATTTTCTGAGTAAATAAAGTATTACGTTTGAATATTCTCTTGTTTTTAATCACATTCGACAAGAGTTTACACGAATGAAATTGGCAGCTCGTTGAACACAAACCATTAACGATTTCATTCTTGTAATATTTTACCCTGATATGAATGTGATCACCCTTAAGTATTTACATAATAGATTTCATGCATAAATGACGTTTTTTTTATTTCTTCCCACAGTGTCTGAAGACAGAATCGATAGCTTGTGACTTGGCAACAGTCGCCCAGATAACGCATTGTTACAAGACAGGAGTACTCGTCTTCTACAAGTGCTGTTAAACTCAACATCAATAAATTGGAAATAAACGGTTACCATTTTCCACAAGCGATCGCCGCCGGTCCATTACTTGCCATTAAGCTAGCACTACTCGTGGGCAGTATTGCATTTCGCTGGATTCACTAAGTGACAAGATTGGATGTTTAAGTGGTGCCGAGAGATCCCTACAATACGGTATGCCCGTACGCAAGAGAGAAGCTATCAACCCGGATTACCTCGTATGCATCTTGGATACAGAAACCCCCTTTAGACTCTCATACCTCTTTCAGTGCCTACTCGAAACAGGTAGGCAGTATTCCAATGGTCAATAAAAAGTTTCGTCCATTGGGGATATTGCCTTGAGATTATATTGAAGCTGTGTTCAAAGGTGGTAGCGAGAGATTGTCTGACCAATGAATCTAGGTCTTGGAAATATCAGGAACCAAGGAGCCATCGGGGATTTCAGCATTACCATGGCATCTCATGAGAGATTCTGACCCTGTTATGTTCTTGACAATGGCAAGCATTGTTTATGCTTTTACTGACAGATGTCCTCGGGAGGCAGAATTAACAGACAGTTCGTGACAAAGTTAGAAATATGATATTGGCAGTGTTATACGATGTTTCGAGATAATCACTTTAGCATTTCTCAAAAGAAAAGCATCTGGGCAGGAGATGGTTGCTTTTTGACAATGGAGAACTAATTCTTCACAATATTCATATTATGACATGTCACAGCTCGACTTATGCCCGGGTCATTTTGAACCATCTCGTGTTTACTGGCAGTACGTGCAAGCTTCCATCGTGGTTAGAGAGAACTGCCTTCACGAATCTGGTCTGATGGTAGAGTTTCCTGATACAAGAATCAGAACCCGACACGACAGCAGGTAATGCGATCCAAGGTTTCAGATAAACCATAAGCAAGAAACGGACTTCAAAGGTAGCAATTAACTGAATTGCTGCGCGTTTACTCGGCTAAAGTGCTTCCCCTCCCGCCCCCTTCCCTTGGACAAATTAATAAAGTGTTATAGAATCTTGATTAACTGCAAGAATATTCAAATAATAACACCAACTACCTCCCTCCGCCTCCCTCCCTTGAACATTCTATTGAAGTGTTAGAGAATCTTCATTAACGCCAAGAATATTAAAATATCAACACCACCTTCCACCCCCGTGTTCATCCACGAATATTACCATACTATTAAATACTTTTTTCCCCTCCTGCAAATTTGCCTCCGAGAATATTAAAACATGAAACGGTCAGTCGTCAAGAGTTAATCTTGTAAACAGGAATGGGTTGTTCAAATCAGTACTATGTATAAACGAGCCACTTGTTGCCGTGCGTTCATGACGATGGCTCAGTCCCACGTGTTCATAGTGTAATACTATTTAACAATTCATGCAATTCAACACCTACTTTGTGTGTCAACCTTTAAAATTATGTATACCTGTTTCAAAAAGGACACGTTGACACCCGAAAACAAAGACTGTTGCCAAATTAACACATATGTCTTTGTTCTCTACGACATATATCCCTGATAGTGATGTTTCAAATACGTGGAGAGTTGTAGGGTCATAAAATATAATGTCTGAATTGTATTAATTGTATAAATTCAACCATTTGCAGAAACAAGCAAGGCATTCAGTCGACGTGAAACCTTCATTTCACAACGGATATTTAAAAGGACGAGTTCAGACTAGAACAAAAGGAGTATTATTAAATGAAACATGCATTGTTTGGCCTCTACGATCAAATATATACGTTAAAAGTGGTGTTTCAAATGTGTAGACGGTTGTAAACGCACACAATATCAAATCTGAATTGTTTTTATTATGTCGTTTGCAGAAATAAGGCATTCAGACGACGTGAAACCTACATTTCACAAAAGATGAGTTGAGATCAGAAAACAGGAATATTGGTATTTGTTTGGTCTTTACGATCAAATACATCCATTGAAAGTGATGTTTCAAATATGAGGACAGTATAAACTCACACACTATCACTTCGGAATTGTATTCATTGACACTAAGCTGAACTGGAACTCTAACACTGAAGCCCTATACAAAAAGTGTCAACAACGTCTTCATCTCATGCGTAAACTGAGATCTTTTAATGTTAACCCATCTGTGATGTCATCTTTTTATGTAGCATTTATTCAGAGTATTTTAACATTTTCCTTCCATTGTTGGTACGGGTCTCTCTCAGTTCATCTCAAATCTAAAATAGACAAAATTGTTAACACTGCAAGTAAAATCGCTGGAGTCAAATTTGAATGTTTATCGTCAATATATAGCGGCAAATCGTGAATCAAGCTGTCAAAATCATATCTGACCGTACTCACTACTTAAATTCAGAATACAACCTCCTCCCTTCAGGCCGCCGCTACAAAGTTCCAATTGTGAAAACTAAGAGAGCCCGTACATCCTTTATTCCAAGTACCATATCTCTCTTAAACAAATGTGAAGATACCTATATCAAAGAATTTATGTAAATATGTTGGGGTAACACAAATTCCAGAAAAGGCATTAACGTATTATTCTATTCTATTCTATTCTATTCTATTCTATCATTCTGTCATTTGCAGAAGGGAGGAACACAGAGGACGTGAGACTACATTTCACAAAGGATGCTATAGGCAACTCAACAGTTTCTTTCTTGGAATTTTCAATTCAACGTTGTTGAAGTCATTCTAGAAAACATCTCTCTGTGGAAGAAATGGTCAGTGTAGAACAACTGTCTGTAGACAAAATGGTCAGCGGATAACATCTGCCTTAGTGGAAGAAATGGTCAGTGGTGAGGACGGTCAGTGGGCCAACAAATTATCCCAACCGTCTTGATTCCCTCACGCTGATCACACCGGCCCCTATCATACTCCTCCCAGCGCGTATTGATCTATGGAGACGTGTGTGCCTTGTTGGGTTGTTAAGTGAATCGTGATGGCAATCAGTGGCTGACTGACATGTAGCTGACAAACCGAGCCCATTCACTGCATTGAATTTATTAAATGCTGGATATCATATGGACCTATATGGATCAGTGTCGTGTGCTTTCGAAATAAAGAGCAACGGTTGTGTTTTCCTTCCGTGAGGTGCATTCATCATTGTGCTGACATATTGATCGGATGGTATTTCTCCACCACCAATCTCTCTAGGACATTGTGATAAGTACGACAGCGACACGTAGGTCTCATAGTATAAACAGTGCCCAGGGGGGTTAAATATGAGGAGTTTTGTATCACACAGAGCCGTGTTTCTCTGTCCAGGTACCTGAAGATACTTCAGGTAATATCCGGTTTTACCATTTACTTTCATCGCCTTTTTTGGATAAGGACAACTACTAAAAGTATGGTTGTCACAGTTTTCTTTTGGAATAATAATTTCATGGTAATGCGTCAAAGATATCTCATATGCATGGAGAATTAACGCAAACTGCCAGTTTCTACGATCCATGTGAATGGAATATGCATTTTTAAACCAAAGCGAACGTTCATAGTTGCAAGTGAATCGCAACCATGCATTTTTAATCCAAAGTGCATGTTCACGATTGACAATGATGTCTTTCCTTTGAATATTAACAGCGCGTGGCATTGTACGGTTACTGGGGCAGATAGAACTACAAGTGCACACAGAGCAACAGAGATTCATGTCCGTATATAGACCATACGAGGAGAAGACGGGATTTGCCTCAGTGGAGACACATCTTGACTCATTGCGTTCACTTCGAGGAAAACAGGTGGATCTCTCTCGCTTTTCCACGGGGATTGGTTTAAGGATATTTTCATGTTCTGATAAATTTTGAAATTATTTATTCTTCTGTGCCTCTAATACTCGTTGCCTCTATTGTGATTTTCACGGATATATGGCTGACTGTGTTGTGCGAGAGAGTGCTTGAAGGATTATTAAGATGTAAATTGTGAACGAACAGCACTTTCTTATTCCAACAGAAAATCAACTATTGTTCTAACATACCTGCAATTGTTCTGTGTCAGATTCAGGGGAGGAAATAAACTGTATATTATCAAGAGAATGTCCACCCTGTCTTGATGAAGAGATCACACGAAATAGTTACGAGATCAGGAGATTATGTTCACAACACGTGAGGTCAGATGTCATCCTGATCGAACTGCCCATTTAGAAACATATCACAAAGCTGTATCTCATAAAAGAAACATTTTCTACAGCAGATGCATCACATCACGACAGCAAAGATTTCTAAATTGCGGATATTGACGAACAACTGGGTTAACGGTCTGAAACCACGACTGTTTCACATAAGTTCCTTGTTCAGCTAAAAGCACATCGCTGACATCGTGGATACATATGATCAATCGCAAAACACCCATCCCATGAACAGATGATCATTCCTGAAAATGGTAGTTATCAATATACACGTGATACAAGCGTGTCATTTCTAAACGATTCGGATGATGCGATAAAAATTGGCGCTTAATGTTAAGCTGCATACAGTCCTGCAACGTGCCGTCTGTCAACTTCGTCAGCTGGATCGGACCTGCACAGACTGCAACGGCTTCATCGGCGTTGTCCGAACCTGTGGTACGGCCGCATTTCGCGAGATAACCAGACAGAGGTATAATGTAATGATCCGTTAACTGTGGCACGTGTCCCGTTATTGAGTCATTGGATAAATCCGGGAATGCCAGTCTTATGTTAAGGATTGTACGAGCGTTACATCTTCCTAGCCGAAGAGCCGATTCACGAACAACTCTACACGGATTCTGTGATCGCGAAGGTAGGTTCTGTGCCAACTTATTCTTTAAATATTTGTTCTGAACAGGAAATATTTTTAATATATTACTCGTTCCTTGTGATATTTGTTGTTATTTACTTAATTCATTTTGATAAATTGTAAAAAACGTATACTGATATAAACGTGTAAACATATATTATCGTCTTTGTTAAAGTAGAATTTTTTAAATGAATACGTAATCATTATTTTATACATTTTACTTATCCAACGTACACTGCATTAACTGTATCTGAACTGCGAGATTCGATGCTCATGATGTCGATCATTGGTTTTGATATTGTTGTAACATTTCTCAGTGAGGGTGTTGAAACATCAAACTTCACTTAATACGATATCCCATGTGTTTATACAATTGCAATACTTGCACAAAGGGAAGATTTATTATTTAATTTCAGAATACTTGTTTGAATTTCATGTGAAGCGGAGTTCTTTTTTTATCGCCTGTATCATAGTTATGCCGCTTTTAACAGTTCACGGGTGTAAAACGTATAAAGTTAAGGGGGTGATGCTGTCGCACAGTCTGTATGATATTTACCCGTGGTTTTTTGACAGCTTCAGTTGCAAATGTATCCCATTGAGTCATAAAACCCGCGAAGATCCGAGCCAGAGTTGGTCTTCAGTAATCCATGCTTGTCGTACGAGGCGACTAACGGGATCCGGTGGTCAGCCTCGCTGACTCGGTTCACACATGTAATCGCATCCCAATTGTAAAGACCGATGCTCATGCTGTTGATCACTGGGTTGTCTGGTCCAGACTTGATTATTTACAGACTGCCGCAATATAGCTGGACATACATACACATATTTGCGTCATAGGATCTCGTTTGAGCTGCCCCCAGAGGCAGGGTTTTACATAGTCTGTTTCATAATCCAGGAACCACATTATTTTCCATACTACCTAGCCCACCCTGCGATGCCAAACTCCTACATGAAGGCAGTCTAGATTCCCTCAGGTTCTGAATTTCCCATCTCAATGGGGGGGTCAATATTATGGATGATAACTTTTACTTCATTGTATGGCATACAATAAGGAAAAAGTCGTCATCCATAATATTTGCCTTTTACTTCAATACCAACTTCTAACTGGGGGTCCTTTTCAATTTGAATGGGTTTATGTGTTACTATCAAAGTTATATATATTCAGAGACTAAGGGTTAGTTTAGTTATTATAGTTTATTGCTCTTATAGGCTCTGGCTACAGAGTCTAATTCGCTCTTCAAAGTTACGGTCAGCTGTTCCTAGGTTCGAATTCCAGCATAATATCGAAATTGTCTTCACGATCACAATTCACACTTTTGTCTTTTGCAATGAAATATTTCTTGAAGTTCAGTGTAAATGTTTTAATTCGTATCTGCAAAGCATGTGTATATGTATGTGTACATCAGTTTGTGGACCAGATAATCCAGTGACGGAAATGTGTGAGTAAGAACCTACATGTCATACAATTACATACTGCCGGGACCGCCTCCGTGGTGTAGTGGTTAGAGCGTCCGCCCGGAGAGCGGAAGGTCGCGGGTTCGATCCCCGACCGCGTCAAACCAAAAGACGTTAAAATATGGTACTTGTTGCTCCCTGCCTGGCGCTCGGTATAAATGGGTACAACAAGGACAGGTCGGTTCGGAGTCAGTATAATGTGTCTGAGTGGGGTATTCATGCTTCACTGCGGCATGGTACAACGTATCTCAGTGGGCTAGCACTATAAAACCAGCTTCAGTCTGGGCTAGTACAAGCAGCCGCACATACACATACACACGCATGCACGTCGTCATATGAGCGAAATATTCTCAAGCACGACGTTAAACCCAATTTAACCTCATCTCACATACTGCCGGATCTTTGGCGTCCTGAGCGAACACTATAACCACTAAGCTACCCCTACGTACCAGGTACCCGTGAAGATCTGGGTTAGAATTTATCTTCATAAACCCATTCTCGTCGTAAAAAGGCGACTAACGGGATCGGTTGGTGAATTGTTTGACACATGTCATCGTATTCCAAATGTGTAGATGCTGTTGATCACTGGATTGTCTGGTCCAGATTCGATTAGTTAAAGACCGCCGCAATATAGCTGGAATATTGGAGTGTGGCGTAAAACTAAACTCACTCACTTATTTGACATTACCGTTGAAACATAGCATAAATATCTCGTCCGGATCAATAGGGTTTGACTGACAAGAACAGACCAAAAACAAACCAACCGACGCACTGTCAACCTAGTTAATGAGTCTAATCATCCGAACAATTTGTTCCCCACCCTCAAGGATAAGTTTCTGGGGACAAACTGAAACCCCCACTCGCAACGGAGAAAATAAAAGGTTTACGATGAGATGCGTGTATCAAATTGGTTTGGATAAGTTATGTGTAGAAGATAGACATTCTTTAAATGGCCCAAGTACCAGTAATCCTTTGTGAGTTAGTGATTTCATCCCCCACCCGCATGAGAACGGCATGTCAGTGATTAAACTTTGTAGGTATGTTTGTGGAGAAACACAAAACTGATGTTGGTGTACCTGTTAAACCTCAACGAGACAATATCTGGGCTTTGAACCTGAGATATTTTGTTTCTGAATCATTTTTCGTTTTCGACTGACTGACTGACTGAGGTTGGTTTTACGCCGCTTTTAGCAATAGTCCAGCAATATCACGGCGGGGGACACCAGAAATCGGCTTCACTTATTGTACCCATGTGGGGATTCGAACCCGGGTCTCGGCGTGACGAGCCAACGCTTTAACCACTAGACTACCCCACCGCCCCTTTTCGTTTTCGAAGGGGCATACGTGCGGTGCGTTTAGTCACATGGGGGAGAGATGTTTGCAAATGAGACTCAGTATTCTGATGATACCAGACAGACGGATGCAACAACACTATCAGCGTATACATTTCTTTGTATTTTCATTCATGATGAACAATTTTATTCTTTCAATTAAACGTGTGTCTCACATTAGCGTTTGGTCTGTGGGGCAGCTTAATTACAGTGGTTCAAGCGGTGCTGGATTATTGTGAAAACGGTGTAAAACACTCACTCACTCACGCACTCACCAAACTACTCACTCACGCACGAAAGCAAGCACGCACGCACTCACTCATCCGCACATTCACGCAGTAAAGCACGCATGCACGCACTGACTCAATCACCCCCGCACTCATGCATTCACGCACGCACGCACTCACTCACTCACTCAATCACTCGACCAAATATACCTAATATTTTAAAAATAACGAATATTATTTTGTCCAGACAAAGACAGTGAGACAAAACCGTATGACGCATTTTTATGCCCGTACTTGCACACACACGTACCCAAAAACACAAACTGACATTATCTGCTAGAATAATGGACGGTGCAATATTCTTTTCGGTCACAACCCTTGTGGCTTTTTTAGAAAGCACCTTTGAAGGTCCGGGTTAGAATATTGATCAGTAATTCATGTTTGTCGTAAGAGGCGACTAACGGGATCGGGTGGTCAGGCTAGCTGATTTGGTTGACACATGTCATCGGTTCCCAATTGCGCAGATCGATGTTCATGCTGTTGATCACTGGGCTGTCTGGTCCATTATTTACAGACTGCCGCAATATAGCTGTAATATTGCTGAGTGCGGCGTAAAACTGAACTCACTCCCTAACCCATTTCGAAAGGTCAAGACCCGCTGATTGGTGTCTGAACCCCACATATGCCCCAAACACGGTCTATGCCCTGCGAACATGGCGCCAAGCCGAGTACTTCACCAAGGAACAAAGCGTCTTTGACCTGAATGACATGACATTTTGCTCTCATCGTCGGCGGTGATGGACAGCGGTGTGAACTCCCACCCACGCCGTCACAGCGTTCAAGCTGACCGAAAAGAGTCTCAAAGAATTCCTATTGCCTAGATATAATGAAGTTGTCATAGCACTATCCGTAACTTGTCTGTTGTAGACGTCCGAAAGGTCAACAGCAAAATGGTCCCCAGTAGACAACGTTCATTAAAGGACGAAATTTCTTGAAAATATTTAATTAGTTATTAGACGAGACATAATATAATAGTAGTAATATATTTCGAATAAATGAACATTTAAACAATTTTTTTTCTCTTTGAACAAGCCAGCGGAGAATACAGCCATATCTGGATAATATTGGGAAAGGAAGAGCTCGTCGTGGTAGCTGTTGGAACCAATCTCATTCAGTTCTGTATATCACAGTAGGATAGACAAGCTAGGACCTGTTGGTATTTTCCTAATGTCCCAACAACTGGAGATATAATGATAGGACGGAATACTCGCACAGCAGACAAGTATTCTTGGAATGAAAAGTGAGTATTGTGTACGTGTTAACTGATACTGGAAGGAAATTCCATGTGTATCATATTCTAACAGAAGTGCATAGTGTAGTGTCTGATCTTTGGATCTTCATTACAAGATCCCGTGGTTTATTTAAGGAGTGTCTGCTAAGTGTGTCGTATTGCGACACTCCACAACAGATTGGATATATACAAAATATTGGAAATATTTCAAACAATTTGGTTGGAATGATGGATATGTTGCGTTTCGCAGCGATTTTTGTATGTTTGGTTCCCATGGCAATTGCTGCCAAAAGCGTTGCCAAAATCGCCGTTTTATTACCAGCGGATGAACGGCACATGTTCTCCATCAAACGAGTGGCACCCGGATTGGAAGTCGCAAAAGAGAGCCTTAACAAAACAGGAATCTTGACAAGCACCGAACTCACCATCCAGTATGGTGATTCCAAATGTTCTAACGCTGAAGGGATGAACCAGGCCGTGACGTTCTACGCAGACAAGAACGTCGACGTCTTCTTCGGACCATGCTGCGACTACGCCGCTGCGCCCGTTGCTAGGCAGGTGGCATACTGGAACACGCCGTTGCTAACAGCCGGTGCCATGGCCAAGGATTTCGGCACAAAAGCCAAGAAAGAGTTTTCAGTGTTAACCCGTGTTGGTGCTAATTTCAATTCTCTTGGAGATTACTTGATAAAGGTGTTTCACTACTTTGACTGGAGTCGTATAATGCTTCTGTACAACCCTAATGGCCGAGAAAATGTCATGCACCGGTTCTGCCACATTGCTACCGATGGTGTTCACTTTGCGCTGAGAACTTCAAAGAACTTTACCCACACGTTCCACAAGTTCCACAAGATTGAAGAAATCATTGACAGTCTTCCGGAGAAGCTTGGGAGGGACTATGGAGGTAAGGAGTATTGTCTTGTCTTCATGTCAAGTTTTACTTTCTTTCTCATTGTCTCTGAACTTCACATTTTGACATATATGTCACACACACAACAATATCGCAGTGTGCGAAATAACCACTGGCCCGATAGCCTGTGGCTAGTTACAATCCAGTCGGGCCAGTAAATCTTCACAGTCACTGGCCCCACTGGCTAGTGAATTTCTATGGGGTCATTTTTTAAATATATTACTCTCTCCGACTAGTTAAGTTAAGTTACACTTTTCAATCATGCAAGATTGTGACCTGATAAATAATGGTATTTTACCATTTTGTAATCTTTTGCTTAGTTTTCACATTCAACTTTCGGGCTAGCGAAATTTTGTATTGGGCTAGTAACTTTCAGGCATAGCTTGCCTGACTGGCTAGCCAAATCTGGAAACTATTTCACACACTGCAATATCGTCTACACTTTTTCTTTCAGAGATGCACTCACACCCAATGACATGAAACTGATTATATCTGTATTTTGTATGATGTATTTCATGTGAAAGTTTTCTTCCAGTGCAGATCAACAAGAACCATACCATGTGTGTGACACTCTTGTACCATACCAAATGACATCTTGAAGTTTGGTGGGCGATGCGTTTGAGATCTGTTTGAACATTTTCTTCACTTGGGACACAACGATGTAAATTAGTCGCGGTAAATGGCACATGTTAATATGTTGAATAATACTGGTACGAGGCGTACCAGAACACGCGGTGTTATGGCGATTATTGAATATATCGGTTATAGGCATGGAGTTTATCACGTTATTGCAATTTGTTTTAAATTTATAAAATGAATAATGAAGAATATATCTATTATATTTTGCATATTAGTATTTTGTAAAATCCCATCGTGTTTTGATAAAATGATTGATTAGATGGTTAGCAGCATATCGTTCATGTGCAGTGTAACTGATTAATACCGACGGGCGAAATGAATTATCTAATTGGAAGGGTTGGTATTAGAAAAGTTAATGGGATTGTTTCAAGTTAACAACAACTAATGCTTAAGCTGAATATCTGATGAAAGAGTTCCACGTGAATTGCAACTATGTTTGCAAACTTCCATACCTGCCGAAAGACTTTCATATGAAGTGCAACTATTGTTGCAATTTAGAATACCTGTTGGAAACGTTTCATATGAAGTGCAACGATTGTTGCAAATTAGAATATCTGCCAAAAGGGTTTCATATGAACTGCAACTATTGTTGCAAATAAGAATATCTGCCGAAAGGGTTTCATATGAACTGCAACTATTGTTGCAAATTAGAATACCTGTTGGAAACGTTTCATATGAAGTGCAACTATTGTTGCAAATTAGAATGTCCGTGTGAAAAGGTTCATATGAAAATCAACTATTGTTGCAAATTAAATTATCTGCCGAAAGGGTTTCATATGTACTGCAACTATTGTTGCAAATAACAATAGCTGCCGAGTTTCATATGAAGTGAATATGCAAATTAGATTATCTTCTGGAAGAGTTTCATATGAACTGCAACTAGTGTTGCAACTAACAATATCTGCTGTTGCAAAATTAGAATGCATGCTTATAGAATTTCGTGTAAGTTCTACGAGACGGTGGGGGTTTGGGAGCATTATGGATGATCGAGTAGCAGTTTCAACTGCCCTTTATCTTAAAATAGAATGATGGAAATAGATGCATTAAACGTTCAATCTTTACTGCATGACAGAAAAAGACGTGTAAATGTTTCGTGTGATATGCATCCTTTTGTGCATTTCATATATGGCAAAACTGCATTCAAAATGGAATCCTTGTTGATACGTGAAAAAATTGACTTTCATGTGAACTGTCATCCGTCTTAAATCTTAGAATCAGTTTTATGAAATTGCACCGACGTTTAAAGGTTCTGTATAATTGACTGTGTGTCATTACATTACAGTTCCAAACGTATCTGTGTAAATTACACAAATATTTATGTGAAAACTCAATTCCTATTACGTCTATTGCGTACAAGTATTCTTGAGTTTTTGAAAATACTCAATAAATTTGATTCTTACATGCGTACACACAAATATGTCAAGTCTTAGCTTGCGAACCGGTGGATAAATACAAATACTGACGTACATTGAGGGATTGAGGCAACTTGCAGTCTTTCTTATCGTTTCTTATACAACACGTCAAATATAAATAACAAACACGTAAACAAACATTTAAACTTCATTATATGTTTACAAATAATGGAAAATTACAAGCTACCCAACTGAGTTTGAGTGAGATGAGTACAATTTATTTGGTTACTCAAAGGAAAATTAGAATACCCAATTGAGATGAACACAAGCGAGTACATAATTCAATGACCCCAAAATTTATCTGCAGCTCTGTATACATAATACGCCTAGAACAGAAAACAGTAAGATCATATTTATCTCGCATAACAGTTGAATATGTATTACAACGGAAGCACGTATTATCGTTAGTAATGTGTGTGAGTTTCCCTGAACCATGATGCTGTTGGGCGTTAAATGGTTAAGGCGATGCAAGCCTGGCTTCGACTCCCCACTTGGTAAGAACAGATATTGTTGCTCAAAGCGGCTGAAACATTTAATTTTTCTCATTCCCTCAGAACCACACCCATCGTGGGTTTCTCCAAAGTGGTAAGATATGTGAGATATGCGTCACCTTTGCTTTCCTCCACGCCAATTGGAAACGCCGGGACGTAACTGATATGCTATTCTACGTGCCTTTAACCCAAACTCTCAAACAGCTTCATATACAATTTATTACTCCACTCATAATTCGCTCGTTATGAGCATTAAAGGAAGATGCTTATGAACGAGATGTACTCAAGCGTATAGATGAATGTAAATACCAACGACAATAGCTTCAGGGGGTGTCCGTATTGAATATTCCTCAGAAAGATGTGAGGATCAAGAAGATAGTAATATCGATAATGTATTGATTTGTGAATGTATTGATTTGTGAATATCCGAAAGCAATACTCAGACGTTTTTCAGTAGAAGTGTGCATTTACATTAATCCTATGAAGATATGGAGATGCATATATATACAGAAAATGTCAAAGACAAAAGGTTTTTTGAACGAAAACAATTTTTAAAGAAGGCATTGCTTCACATTCCCTTTCAATTTTGGGTATGAAGCTCGCTATGGCCAAGTGTCCGATTCTGACCATCTGATCATAACGTCGTCTCCTACAACTAAGTTTGTTACATTCTTCGACTCACAGAATGACCTTGGGGAACGGATGGAACTAAACACCAGTGTAAAGTTGGTTAAAGCCTCAGTCGATCGTGGTCTGTTTGTTAGGGCGGAAAGGCGGGGAGAGGACAGGAGGAGGTTTCAGTTTCTCAAGAATCACGTCATACTTGCAAGGTTAAACAAACATACTGACATATAATCACTCTCAAGTGAATACCGGTGCAACATATGTTCATCTATTATTATCATTATTGACTTCTATACATGCGTGATCGATAGACAAATCAATATACAGTTGTTCATATGCATGGGTCATCAATGGATAGATCTGAACACATTAGGTCATTTGCACTGTGGCAAAGTACACTAAAGTTGGTTATGTACATGTGTCAGACTGTGGTAGACGACAATACATTTGGTCATGTACATGTGTCACACTGTGGTAGACGACAATACAGTTGCTCATGTACATGTGTCACACTGTGGTAGACGACAATACATTTGGTCATGTACATGTGTCACACTGAGGTAGACGACAATACAGTTGGTCATGTACATGTGTCACACTGTGGTAGACGACAATACAGTTGGTCATGTACATGTGTCACACTGTGGTAGACGACAATACAGTTGGTCATGTACATGTGTCAGACTGTGGTAGACGACAATACAGTTGGTCATGTACATGTGTCACACTGTGGTAGACGACAATACAGTTGGTCATGTACATGTGTCAGACTGTGGTAGACGACAATACAGTTGGTCATGTACATGTGTCACACTATGGTGGACGACAATACAGTTGGTCATGTATATGTGTCAGACTGTGGTAGACGACAATACAGTTGGTCATGTACATGTGGCACACTGTGGTAGACAACAATACAGTTGGTCATGTACATGTGTCACACTATGGTGGACGACAATACAGTTGGTCATGTATATGTGTTAGACTGTGGTAGACGACAATACAGTTAGTCATGTATATTTGTCACACTGTGGTAGACGACAATACAGTTCGTCATGTACATGTGTCACACTGTGGTAGAAGACAATACAGTTGGTCATGTATATTTGTCACACTGTGGTAGACGACAATACAGTTCGTCATGTACATGTGTCACACTGTGGTAGAAGACAATACAGTTGGTCATGTATATGTGTCAGACTGTGGTAGACGACAATACAGTTGGTCATGTACATGTGGCACACTGTGGTAGACGACAATACAGTTGGTCATGTACATGTGTCACACTGTGGTAGAAGACAATACAGTTGGTCATGTACATGTGTCACACTGTGGTGGACGACAATACAGTTGGTCATGTACATGTGTCACGCTGTGGTAGACGACAATACAGTTGGTCATGTACATGTGTCACACTGTGGTAGACGACAATACAGTTGGCCATGTACATGTGGTAGACGACAATACAGTTGGTCATGTATATTTGTCACACTGTGGTAGACGACAATACAGTTCGTCATGTACATGTGTCACACTGTGGTAGAAGACAATACAGTTGGTCATGTACATGTGTCACACAGTGGTAGACGACAATACAGTTGGTCATGTATATGTGTCACACTGTGGTAGACGACAATACAGTTGGTCATGTACATGTGTCACACTGTGGTAGACGACAATACAGTTGGTCATGTACATGTGTCACACTGTGGTAGACGACAATACAGTTGGCCATGTACATGTGGTAGACGACAATACAGTTGGTCATGTATATGTGTCACACTGTGGTAGACGACAATACAGTTGGTCATGTACATGTGTCACACTGTGGTAGACGACAATACAGTTGGTCATGTACATGTGTCACACTGTGGTAGAAGACAATACAGTTGGTGATGTACATGTGGCACACTGTGGTAGACGACAATACAGTTGGCCATGTACATGTGGTAGACGACAATACAGTTGGTCATGTACATGTGTCAGACTGTGGTAGACGACAATACAGTTGGTCATGTACATGTGTCACACTGTGGTAGACGACAATACAGTTGGTCATGTACATGTGTCACACTGTGGTAGACGACAATACAGTTGGTCATGTACATGTGTCACACTGTGGTAGACGACAATACAGTTGGTCATGTATATGTGTTAGACTGTGGTAGACGACAATACAGTTGGTCATGTATATTTGTCACACTGTGGTAGACGACAATACAGTTCGTCATGTACATGTGTCACACTGTGGTAGAAGACAATACAGTTGGTCATGTACATGTGTCACACTGTGGTAGACGACAATACAGTTGGTCATGTACATGTGTCAGACTGTGGTAGACGACAATACAGTTGGTCATGTACATGTGTCACACTGTGGTAGAAGACAATACAGTTGGTCATGTATATGTGGCACACTGTGGTGGACGACAATACAGTTGGTCATGTATATGTGTCACACTGTGGTAGACGACAATACAGTTGGTCATGTATATGTGTCACACTGTGGTAGACGACAATACAGTTGGTCATGTATATGTGTCACACTGTGGTGGACGACAATACAGTTCGTCATGTACATGTGTCACACTGTGGTAGACGACAATACAGTTGGTCATGTACATGTGTCACACTGTGGTAGACGACAATACAGTTGGTGATGTACATGTCTCAGACTTTGGTAGACGACAATACAGTTGGTCATGTACATGTGGCACACTGTGGTAGACGACAATACAGTTGGTTATGTATATGTGTTAGACTGTGGTAGACGACAATACAGTTGATCATGTTGATGTGTTACACTGTGGAAGACGACAATACAGTTGGTCATGTATATTTGTCAGACTGTGGTAGACGACAATACAGTTGGTCATGTATATTTGTCAGACTGTGGTAGACGACAATACAGTTGGTCATGTACATGTGTCACACTGTGGTGGACGACAATACAGTTGGTCATGTACATGTGTCACACTGTGGTAGACGACAATACAGTTGGTCATGTACATGTGGCACACTGTGGTAGACGACAATACAGTTGGTTATGTTCATGTGTCACACTGTGGTAGACGACAATACAGTTGGTCATGTATATTTGTCAGACTGTGGTAGACGACAATACAGTTGGTCATGTATATGTGTCACACTGTGGTAGACGACAATACAGTTGGTCATGTATATTTGTCAGACTGTGGTAGACGACAATACAGTTGGTCATGTATATGTGTCACACTGTGGTAGAAGACAATACAGTTGGTCATGTACATGTGTCACACTGAGGTAGACGACAATACAGTTGGTCATGTACATGTGTCACACTGTGGTGGACGACAATACAGTTGGTCATGTACATGTGTCACACTGTGGTAGACGACAATACAGTTGGTCATGTACATGTGGCACACTGTGGTAGACGACAATACAGTTGGTCATGAATATGTGTCACACTGTGGTGGACGACAATACAGTTGGTCATGTACACGTGTCACACTATGGTGGACGACAATACAGTTTGTCATGACTATGTGGCAGACTGTGGAAGACGACAATACAGTTGGTCATGTATATGTGTCACACTATGGTGGACGACAATACAGTTTGTCATGACTATGTGGCAGACTGTGGAAGACGACAATACAGTTGGTCATGTATATGTGTCACACTGTGGTGGACGACAATACAGTTGGTCATGTACACGTGTCAGACTGTGGTAGACGACAATACAGTTGGTCATGTATATGTGTCAGACTGTGGTAGACGACAATACAGTTGGTCATGTACACGTGTCAGACTGTGGTAGACGACAATACAGTTGGTCATGTACACGTGACAGACTGTGGTAGACGACAATACAGTTGGTCATGTACATGTGTCACACTGTGGTAGACGACAATACAGTTGGTCATGTACACGTGTCAGACTGTGGTAGACGACAATACAGTTCGTCATGTACATGTGTCACACTGTGGTAGAAGACAATACAGTTGGTCATGTACATGTGTCAGACTGTGGTAGACGACAATACAGTTGGTCATGTACATGTGGCACACTATGGTAGACGACAATACAGTTGGTCATGTACATGTGTCACACTGTGGTAGACGACAATACAGTTGGTCATGTACACGTGTCAGACTGTGGTAGACGACAATACAGTTGGTCATGTACATGTGTCACACTGTGGTAGAAGACAATACAGTTGGTCATGTACATGTGTCACACTGTGGTAGTCGACAATACAGTTGGTCATGTACATGTGTCAGACTGTGGTAGACGACAATACAGTTGGTCATGTACATGTGTCACACTGTGGTAGAAGACAATACAGTTGGTCATGTACATGTGTCACACTGTGGTAGAAGACAATACAGTTGGTCATGTACACGTGTCAGACTGTGGTAGACGACAATACAGTTGGTCATGTACATGTGTCACACTGTGGTGGACGACAATACAGTTGGTCATGTACATGTGTCACACTATGGTGGACGACAATACAGTTGGTTATGACTATGTGGCAGACTGTGGAAGACGACAATACAGTTGGTCATGTATATGTGTCACACTGTGGTGGACGACAATACAGTTGGTCATGTACACGTGTCAGACTGTGGTAGACGACAATACAGTTGGTCATGTATATGTGTCAGACTGTGGTAGACGACAATACAGTTGGTCATGTACATGTGTCAGACTGTGGTAGACGACAATACAGTTGGTCATGTACACGTGACAGACTGTGGTAGACGACAATACAGTTGGTCATGTACATGTGTCACACTGTGGTAGACGACAATACAGTTGGTCATGTACACGTGTCAGACTGTGGTAGACGACAATACAGTTCGTCATGTACATGTGTCACACTGTGGTAGAAGACAATACAGTTGGTCATGTACATGTGTCAGACTGTGGTAGACGACAATACAGTTGGTCATGTACATGTGGCACACTATGGTAGACGACAATACAGTTGGTCATGTACATGTGTCACACTGTGGTAGACGACAATACAGTTGGTCATGTACACGTGTCAGACTGTGGTAGACGACAATACAGTTCGTCATGTACATGTGTCACACTGTGGTAGAAGACAATACAGTTGGTCATGTACATGTGTCACACTGTGGTAGTCGACAATACAGTTGGTCATGTACATGTGTCAGACTGTGGTAGACGACAATACAGTTCGTCATGTACATGTGTCACACTGTGGTAGAAGACAATACAGTTGGTCATGTACATGTGTCACACTGTGGTAGAAGACAATACAGTTGGTCATGTACACGTGTCAGACTGTGGTAGACGACAATACAGTTCGTCATGTACATGTGTCACACTGTGGTAGAAGACAATACAGTTGGTCATGTATATGTGTTAGACTGTGGTAGACGACAATACAGTTGGTCATGTATATTTGTCACACTGTGGTAGACGACAATACAGTTCGTCATGTACATGTGTCACACTGTGGTAGAAGACAATACAGTTGGTCATGTACATGTGTCACACTGTGGTAGACTACAATACAGTTGGTCATATACATGTGTCAGACTGTGGTAGACGACAATACAGTTGGTCATGTACATGTGTCACACTGTGGTAGAAGACAATACAGTTGGTCATGTATATGTGGCACACTGTGGTGGACGACAATACAGTTGGTCATGTATATGTGTCACACTGTGGTAGACGACAATACAGTTCGTCATGTACATGTGTCAGACTGTGGTAGACGACAATACAGTTGATCATGTTGATGTGTTACACTGTGGAAGACGACAATACAGTTGGTCATGTATATTTGTCAGACTGTGGTAGACGACAATACAGTTGGTCATGTATATTTGTCAGACTGTGGTAGACGACAATACAGTTGATCATGTTGATGTGTTACACTGTGGAAGACGACAATACAGTTGGTCATGTACATGTGTCAGACTGTGGAAGACGACAATACAGTTGGTCATGTACATGTGTCACACTGTGGTAGACGACAATACAGTTGGTCATGTATATTTGTCAGACTGTGGTAGACGACAATACAGTTGGTCATGTACATGTGTCAGACTATGGAAGACGACAATACAGTTGGTTATGTTCATGTGTCACACTGTGGTAGACGACAATACAGTTGGTCATGTATATTTGTCAGACTGTGGTAGACGACAATACAGTTGGTCATGTACATGTGTCAGACTGTGGAAGACGACAATACAGTTGGTCATGTATATGTGTCACACTGTGGTAGACGACAATACAGTTGGTCATGTACATGTGTCACACTGAGGTAGACGACAATACAGTTGGTCATGTACATGTGTCACACTGTGGTAGACGACAATACAGTTGGTCATGTACATGTGGCACACTTTGGTAGACGACAATACAGTTGGTCATGAATATGTGTCACACTGTGGTGGACGACAATACAGTTGGTCATGTACACGTGTCACACTATGGTGGACGACAATACAGTTTGTCATGACTATGTGGCAGACTGTGGAAGACGACAATACAGTTGGTCATGTATATGTGTCACACTATGGTGGACGACAATACAGTTTGTCATGACTATGTGGCAGACTGTGGAAGACGACAATACAGTTGGTCATGTATATGTGTCACACTGTGGTGGACGACAATACAGTTGGTCATGTACATGTGTCACACTATGGTGGACGACAATACAGTTTGTTATGACTATGTGGCAGACTGTGGAAGACGACAATACAGTTGGTCATGTATATGTGTCACACTGTGGTGGACGACAATACAGTTGGTCATGTACACGTGTCAGACTGTGGTAGACGACAATACAGTTGGTCATGTATATGTGTCAGACTGTGGTAGACGACAATACAGTTGGTCATGTACACGTGTCAGACTTTGGTAGACGACAATACAGTTGGTCATGTACACGTGACAGACTGTGGTAGACGACAATACAGTTGGTCATGTACATGTGTCACACTGTGGTAGACGACAATACAGTTGGTCATGTACACGTGTCAGACTGTGGTAGACGACAATACAGTTCGTCATGTACATGTGTCACACTGTGGTAGAAGACAATACAGTTGGTCATGTACATGTGTCAGACTGTGGTAGACGACAATACAGTTGGTCATGTACATGTGGCACACTATGGTAGACGACAATACAGTTGGTCATGTACATGTGTCACACTGTGGTAGAAGACAATACAGTTGGTCATGTACACGTGTCAGACTGTGGTAGACGACAATACAGTTCGTCATGTACATGTGTCACACTGTGGTAGAAGACAATACAGTTGGTCATGTACATGTGTCACACTGTGGTAGACGACAATACAGTTGGTCATGTACATGTGTCAGACTGTGGTAGACGACAATACAGTTCGTCATGTACATGTGTCACACTGTGGTAGAAGACAATACAGTTGGTCATGTACATGTGTCAGACTGTGGTAGACGACAATACAGTTGGTCATGTACATGTGTCACACTGTGGTAGACGACAATACAGTTCGTCATGTACATGTGTCACACTGTGGTAGAAAACAATACAGTTGGTCATGTATATGTGTTAGACTGTGGTAGACGACAATACAGTTGGTCATGTATATTTGTCACACTGTGGTAGACGACAATACAGTTCGTCATGTACATGTGTCACACTGTGGTAGAAGACAATACAGTTGGTCATGTACATGTGTCACACTGTGGTAGACGACAATACAGTTGGTCATGTACATGTGTCAGACTGTGGTAGACGACAATACAGTTGGTCATGTACATGTTTCACACTGTGGTAGAAGACAATACAGTTGGTCATGTATATTTGGCACACTGTGGTGGACGACAATACAGTTGGTCATGTATATGTGTCACACTGTGGTAGACGACAATACAGTTGGTCATGTATATGTGTCACACTGTGGTAGAAGACAATACAGTTGGTCATGTACATGTGTCACACTGTGGTGGACGACAATACAGTTCGTCATGTACATGTGTCACACTGTGGTAGACGACAATACAGTTGGTCATGTACATGTGTCACACTGTGGTAGACGACAATACAGTTGGTGATGTACATGTGTCACACTGTGGTAGACGACAATACAGTTCGTCATGTACATGTGTCACACTGTGGTAGACGACAATACATTTGGTCATGTACACGTGTCAGACTGTGGTAGACGACAATACAGTTCGTCATGTACATGTGTCACACTGTGGTAGAAGACAATACAGTTGGTCATGTACATGTGTCAGACTGTGGTAGACGACAATACAGTTGGTCATGTACATGTGGCACACTGTGGTAGACGACAATACAGTTGGTCATGTACATGTGTCACACTGTGGTAGACGACAATACAGTTGGTCATGTACACGTGTCAGACTGTGGTAGACGACAATACAGTTCCTCATGTACATGTGTCACACTGTGGTAGACGACAATACAGTTGGTCATGTACATGTGTCACACTGTGGTAGACGACAATACAGTTGGTCATGTACATGTGTCAGACTGTGGTAGACGACAATACAGTTCGTCATGTACATGTGTCACACTGTGGTAGAAGACAATACAGTTGGTCATGTACATGTATCACACTGTGGTAGAAGACAATACAGTTGGTCATGTACACGTGTCAGACTGTGGTAGACGACAATACAGTTCGTCATGTACATGTGTCACACTGTGGTAGAAGACAATACAGTTGGTCATGTACATGTGTCAGACTGTGGTAGACGACAATACAGTTGGTCATGTACATGTGTCACACTGTGGTAGACGACAATACAGTTGGTCATGTACACGTGTCAGACTGTGGTAGACGACAATACAGTTCGTCATGTACATGTGTCACACTGTGGTAGAAGACAATACAGTTGGTCATGTATATGTGTTAGACTGTGGTAGACGACAATACAGTTGGTCATGTATATTTGTCACACTGTGGTAGACGACAATACAGTTCGTCATGTACATGTGTCACACTGTGGTAGAAGACAATACAGTTGGTCATGTACATGTGTCACACTGTGGTAGACGACAATACAGTTGGTCATGTACATGTGTCAGACTTTGGTAGACGACAATACAGTTGGTCATGTACATGTGTCACACTGTGGTAGAAGACAATACAGTTGGTCATGTATATGTGGCACACTGTGGTGGACGACAATACAGTTGGTCATGTATATGTGTCACACTGTGGTAGACGACAATACAGTTGGTCATGTATATGTGTCACACTGTGGTAGACGACAATACAGTTGGTCATGTACATGTGTCACACTGTGGTGGACGACAATACAGTTCGTCATGTACATGTGTCACACTGTGGTAGACGACAATACAGTTGGTCATGTACATGTGTCACACTGTGGTAGACGACAATACAGTTGGTGATGTACATGTGTCACACTGTGGTAGACGACAATACAGTTCGTCATGTACATGTGTCAGACTGTGGTAGACGACAATACAGTTGGTCATGTACATGTGGCACACTGTGGTAGACGACAATACAGTTGGTTATGTATATGTGTTAGACTGTGGTAGACGACAATACAGTTGATCATGTTGATGTGTTACACTGTGGAAGACGACAATACAGTTGGTCATGTATATGTGTCAGACTGTGGTAGACGACAATACGGTTGGTTATGTTCATGTGTCACACTGTGGAAGACGACAATACAGTTGGTCATGTATATTTGTCAGACTGTGGTAGACGACAATACAGTTGGTCATGTATATTTGTCAGACTGTGGTAGACGACAATACAGTTGATCATTGTTGATGTGTTACACTGTGGAAGACGACAATACAGTTGGTCATGTACATGTGTCACACTGTGGTAGACGACAATACAGTTGGTCATGTATATTTGTCAGACTGTGGTAGACGACAATACAGTTGGTCATGTACATGTGTCAGACTGTGGAAGACGACAATACAGTTGGTCATGTATATTTGTCAGACTGTGGTAGACGACAATACAGTTGGTCATGTACATGTGTCAGACTGTGGAAGACGACAATACAGTTGGTCATGTATATGTGTCACACTGTGGTAGACGACAATACAGTTGGTCATGTACATGTGTCACACTGTGGTAGACGACAATACAGTTGGTCATGTACATGTGTCACACTGTGGTGGACGACAATACAGTTGGTCATGTACATGTGTCACACTGTGGTAGACGACAATACAGTTGGTCATGTACATGTGTCACACTGAGGTAGACGACAATACAGTTGGTCATGTACATGTGTCACACTGTGGTAGACGACAATACAGTTGGTCATGTACATGTGGCACACTGTGGTAGACGACAATACAGTTGGTCATGAATATGTGTCACACTGTGGTGGACGACAATACAGTTGGTCATGTACACGTGTCACACTATGGTGGACGACAATACAGTTTGTCATGACTATGTGGCAGACTGTGGAAGACGACAATACAGTTGGTCATGTATATGTGTCACACTATGGTGGACGACAATACAGTTTGTCATGACTATGTGGCAGACTGTGGAAGACGACAATACAGTTGGTCATGTATATGTGTCACACTGTGGTGGACGACAATACAGTTGGTCATGTACATGTGTCACACTATGGTGGACGACAATACAGTTTGTTATGACTATGTGGCACACTGTGGAAGACGACAATACAGTTGGTTATGTATATGTGTCACACTGTGGTGGACGACAATACAGTTGGTCATGTACACGTGTCAGACTGTGGTAGACGACAATACAGTTGGTCATGTATATGTGTCAGACTGTGGTAGACGACAATACAGTTGGTCATGTACACGTGTCAGACTGTGGTAGACGACAATACAGTTGGTCATGTACACGTGACAGACTGTGGTAGACGACAATACAGTTGGTCATGTACATGTGTCACACTGTGGTAGACGACAATACAGTTGGTCATGTACACGTGTCAGACTGTGGTAGACGACAATACAGTTCGTCATGTACATGTGTCACACTGTGGTAGAAGACAATACAGTTGGTCATGTACATGTGTCACACTGTGGTAGACGACAATACAGTTGGTCATGTACATGTGGCACACTGTGGTAGACGACAATACAGTTGGTCATGTACATGTGTCACACTGTGGTAGACGACAATACAGTTGGTCATGTACACGTGTCAGACTGTGGTAGACGACAATACAGTTCGTCATGTACATGTGTCACACTGTGGTAGAAGACAATACAGTTGGTCATGTACATGTGTCACACTGTGGTAGACGACAATACAGTTGGTCATGTACATGTGTCAGACTGTGGTAGACGACAATACAGTTCGTCATGTACATGTGTCACACTGTGGTAGAAGACAATACAGTTGGTCATGTACATGTGTCACACAGTGGTAGAAGACAATACAGTTGGTCATGTACACGTGTCAGACTGTGGTAGACGACAATACAGTTCGTCATGTACATGTGTCACACTGTGGTAGAAGACAATACAGTTGGTCATGTACATGTGTCAGACTGTGGTAGACGACAATACAGTTGGTCATGTACATGTGTCACACTGTGGTAGACGACAATACAGTTGGTCATGTACATGTGTCACACTGTGGTAGACGACAATACAGTTGGTCATGTACACGTGTCAGACTGTGGTAGACGACAATACAGTTGGTCATGTACATGTGTCACACTGTGGTAGAAGACAATACAGTTGGTCATGTACATGTGTCACACTGTGGTAGACGACAATACAGTTGGTCATGTACATGTGTCAGACTGTGGTAGACGACAATACAGTTGGTCATGTACATGTGTCACACTGTGGTAGAAGACAATACAGTTGGTCATGTATATGTGTCACACTGTGGTGGACGACAATACAGTTGGTCATGTACATGTGTCACACTGTGGTGGACGACAATACAGTTCGTCATGTACATGTGTCACACTGTGGTAGACGACAATACAGTTGGTCATGTACATGTGTCACACTGTGGTAGACGACAATACAGTTGGTGATGTACATGTGTCACACTGTGGTAGACGACAATACAGTTCGTCATGTACATGTGTCAGACTGTGGTAGACGACAATACAGTTGGTCATGTACATGTGGCACACTGTGGTAGACGACAATACAGTTGGTTATGTATATGTGTTAGACTGTGGTAGACGACAATACAGTTGATCATGTTGATGTGTTACACTGTGGAAGACGACAATACAGTTGGTCATGTATATGTGTCACACTGTGGTAGACGACAATACAGTTGGTCATGTACATGTGTCACACTGAGGTAGACGACAATACAGTTGGTCATGTACATGTGTCACACTGTGGTAGACGACAATACAGTTGGTCATGTACATGTGTCACACTGTGGTAGACGACAATACAGTTGGTCATGAATATGTGTCACACTGTGGTGGACGACAATACAGTTGGTCATGTACACGTGTCACACTATGGTGGACGACAATACAGTTTGTCATGACTATGTGGCAGACTGTGGAAGACGACAATACAGTTGGTCATGTATATGTGTCACACTGTGGTGGACGACAATACAGTTGGTCATGTACATGTGTCACACTATGGTGGACGACAATACAGTTTGTTATGACTAAGTGGCAGACTGTGGAAGACGACAATACAGTTGGTCATGTATATGTGTCACACTGTGGTGGACGACAATACAGTTGGTCATGTACACGTGTCAGACTGAGGTAGACGACAATACAGTTGGTCATGTATATGTGTCAGACTGTGGTAGACGACAATACAGTTGGTCATGTACACGTGTCAGACTGTGGTAGACGACAATACAGTTGGTCATGTACACGTGACAGACTGTGGTAGACGACAATACAGTTGGTCATGTACATGTGTCACACTGTGGTAGACGACAATACAGTTGGTCATGTACACGTGTCAGACTGTGGTAGACGACAATACAGTTCGTCATGTACATGTGTTACACTGTGGTAGAAGACAATACAGTTGGTCATGTACATGTGTCAGACTGTGGTAGACGACAATACAGTTGGTCATGTACATGTGGCACACTGTGGTAGACGACAATACAGTTGGTCATGTACATGTGTCACACTGTGGTAGACGACAATACAGTTGGTCATGTACACGTGTCAGACTGTGGTAGACGACAATACAGTTCGTCATGTACATGTGTCATAACTGTGGTAGAAGACAATACAGTTGGTCATGTACATGTGTCACACTGTGGTAGACGACAATACAGTTGGTCATGTACATGTGTCAGACTGTGGTAGACGACAATACAGTTCGTCATGTACATGTGTCACACTGTGGTAGAAGACAATACAGTTGGTCATGTACATGTGTCACACTGTGGTAGAAGACAATACAGTTGGTCATGTACACGTGTCAGACTGTGGTAGACGACAATACAGTTCGTCATGTACATGTGTCACACTGTGGTAGAAGACAATACAGTTGGTCATGTACATGTGTCAGACTGTGGTAGACGACAATACAGTTGGTCATGTACATGTGTCACACTGTGGTAGACGACAAATACAGTTGGTCATGTACACGTGTCAGACTGTGGTAGACGACAATACAGTTGGTCATGTACATGTGTCACACTGTGGTAGAAGACAATACAGTTGGTCATGTATATGTGTCACACTGTGGTGGACGACAATACAGTTGGTCATGTACATGTGTCACACTATGGTGGACGACAATACAGTTTGTTATGACTATGTGGCAGACTGTGGAAGACGACAATACAGTTGGTCATGTATATGTGTCACACTGTGGTGGACGACAATACAGTTGGTCATGTACACGTGTCAGACTGTGGTAGACGACAATACAGTTGGTCATGTATATGTGTCAGACTGTGGTAGACGACAATACAGTTGGTCATGTACACGTGTCAGACTGTGGTAGACGACAATACGGTTGGTCATGTAGACGTGACAGACTGTGGTAGACGACAATACAGTTCGTCATGTACATGTGTCACACTGTGGTAGAAGACAATACAGTTGGTCATGTACATGTGTCACACTGTGGTAGAACGACAATACAGTTGGTCATGTACATGTGGCACACTGTGGTGAACGACAATACAGTTGGTCATGTACATGTGTCTACACACTGTGGTAGACGACAATACAGTTGGTCATGTACGCGTGTCAGACTGTGGTAGACGACAATACAGTTCGTCATGTACATGTGTCACACTGTGGTAGAAGACAATACAGTTGGTCATGTACATGTGTCACACTGTGGTAGACGACAATACAGTTGGTCATGTACATGTGTCAGACTGTGGTAGACGACAATACAGTTCGTCATGTACATGTGTCACACTGTGGTAGAAGACAATACAGTTGGTCATGTACATGTGTCACACAGTGGTAGAAGACAATACAGTTGGTCATGTACACGTGTCAGACTGTGGTAGACGACAATACAGTTCGTCATGTACATGTGTCACACTGTGGTAGAAGACAACCACAGTTGGTCATGTACATGTGTCAGACTGTGGTAGACGACAATACAGTTGGTCATGTACATGTGTCACACTGTGGTAGACGACAATACAGTTGGTCATGTACATGTGTCACACTGTGGTAGACGACAATACAGTTGGTCATGTACACGTGTCAGACTGTGGTAGACGACAATACAGTTGGTCATGTACATGTGTCACACTGTGGTAGAAGACAATACAGTTGGTCATGTACATGTGTCACACTGTGGTAGACGACAATACAGTTGGTCATGTACATGTGTCAGACTGTGGTAGACGACAATACAGTTGGTCATGTACATGTGTCACACTGTGGTAGAAGACAATACAGTTGGTCATGTATATGTGGCACACTGTGGTGGACGACAATACAGTTGGTCATGTACATGTGTCACACTGTGGTGGACGACAATACAGTTCGTCATGTACATGTGTCACACTGTGGTAGACGACAATACAGTTGGTCATGTACATGTGTCACACTGTGGTAGACGACAATACAGTTGGTGATGTACAGCATGTCACACTGTGGTAGACGACAATACAGTTCGTCATGTACATGTGTCAGACTGTGGTAGACGACAATACAGTTGGTCATGTGTACATGTGCCCACACTGTGGTAGACGACAATACAGTTGGTTATGTATATATGTGTTAGACTGTGGTAGACGACAATACAGTTGATCATGTTGATGTATGTTACACTGTGGAAGACGACAATACAGTTGGTCATGTATATGTGTCACTGTGGTAGACGACAATACAGTTGGTCATGTACATGTGTCACACTGAGGTAGAACGACAATACAGTTGGTCATGTACATGTGTCACACTGTGGTAGACGACAATACAGTTGGTCATGTACATGTGTCACACTGTGGTGAACGACAATACAGTTGGTCATGAATATGTGTCACACTGTGGTGGACGACAATACAGTTGGTCATGTACACGTGTCACACTATGGTGGACGACAATACAGTTTGTCATGACTATGTGGCAGACTGTGGAAGACGACAATACAGTTGGTCATGTATATGTGTCACACTGTGGTGGACGACAATACAGTTGGTCATGTACATGTGTCACACTATGGTGGACGACAATACAGTTTGTTATGACTAAGTGGCAGACTGTGGAAGACGACAATACAGTTGGTCATGTATATGTGTCACACTGTGGTGGACGACAATACAGTTGGTCATGTACACGTGTCAGACTGAGGTAGACGACAATACAGTTGGTCATGTATATGTGTCAGACTGTGGTAGACGACAATACAGTTGGTCATGTACACGTGTCAGACTGTGGTAGACGACAATACAGTTGGTCATGTACACGTGACAGACTGTGGTAGACGTTAATACAGTTGGTCATGTACATGTGTCACACTGTGGTAGACGACAATACAGTTGGTCATGCATGACTACACGTGTCAGACTGTGGTAGACGACAATACAGTTCGTCATGTACATGTGTTACACTGTGGTGAAGACAATACAGTTGGTCATGTACATGTGTCAGACTGTGGTGAACGACAATACAGTTGGTCATGTACATGTGGCACACTGTGGTAGACGACAATACAGTTGGTCATGTACATGTGTCACACTGTGGTGAACGACAATACAGTTGGTCATGTACACGTGTCAGACTGTGGTAGACGACAATACAGTTCGTCATGTACATGTGTCACACTGTGGTAGAAGACAATACAGTTGGTCATGTACATGTGTCACACTGTGGTGAACGACAATACAGTTGGTCATGTACGTATGTGTCGAACTGTGGTAGACGACAATACAGTTCGTCATGTACATGTGTCACACTGTGGTAGAAGACAATACAGTTGGTCATGTACATGTGTCACACTGTGGTAGAAGACAATACAGTTGGTCATGTACACGTGTCAGACTGTGGTAGACGACAATACAGTTCGTCATGTACATGTGTCACACTGTGGTAGAAGACAATACAGTTGGTCATGTACATGTGTCAGACTGTGGTAGACGACAATACAGTTGGTCATGTACATGTGTCACACTGTGGTAGACGACAATACAGTTGGTCATGTACACGTGTCAGACTGTGGTAGACGACAATACAGTTGGTCATGTACATGTGTCACACTGTGGTAGAAGACAATACAGTTGGTCATGTATATGTGTCACACTGTGGTGGACGACAATACAGTTGGTCATGTACATGTGTCACACTATGGTGGACGACAATACAGTTTGTTATGACTATGTGGCAGACTGTGGAAGACGACAATACAGTTGGTCATGTATATGTGTCACACTGTGGTGGACGACAATACAGTTGGTCATGTACACGTGTCAGACTGTGGTAGACGACAATACAGTTGGTCATGTATATGTGTCAGACTGTGGTAGACGACAATACAGTTGGTCATGTACACGTGTCAGACTGTGGTAGACGACAATACGGTTGGTCATGTAGACGTGACAGACTGTGGTAGACGACAATACAGTTGGTCATGTACATGTGTCACACTGTGGTAGACGACAATACAGTTGGTCATGTACACGTGTCAGACTGTGGTAGACGACAATACAGTTCGTCATGTACATGTGTCAGACTGTGGTAGAAGACAATACAGTTGGTCATGTACATGTGTCAGACTGTGGTAGACGACAATACAGTTGGTCATGTACATGTGTCACACTGTGGTAGACGACAATACAGTTGGTCATGTACATGTGTCACACTGTGGTAGACGACAATACAGTTGGTCATGTACACGTGTCAGACTGTGGTAGACGACAATACAGTTCGTCATGTACATGTGTCACACTGTGGTAGAAGACAATACAGTTGGTCATGTACATGTGTCACACTGTGGTAGACGACAATACAGTTGGTCATGTACATGTGTCAGACTGTGGTAGACGACAATACAGTTCGTCATGTACATGTGTCACACTGTGGTAGAAGACAATACAGTTGGTCATGTACATGTGTCACACTGTGGTAGACGACAATACAGTTGGTCATGTACATGTGTCACACTGTGGTAGACGACAATACAGTTGGTCATGAATATGTGTCACACTGTGGTGGACGACAATACAGTTTGTCATGTACACGTGTCACACTATGGTGGACGACAATACAGTTTGTCATGACTATGTGGCAGACTGTGGAAGACGACAATACAGTTGGTCATGTATATGTGTCACACTATGGTGGACGACAATACAGTTTGTCATGACTATGTGGCAGACTGTGGAAGACGACAATACAGTTGGTCATGTATATGTGTCACACTGTGGTGGACGACAATACAGTTGGTCATGTACATGTGTCACACTATGGTGGACGACAATACAGTTTGTTATGACTATGTGGCAGACTGTGGAAGACGACAATACAGTTGGTCATGTATATGTGTCACACTGTGGTGGACGACAATACAGTTGGTCATGTACACGTGTCAGACTGAGGTAGACGACAATACAGTTGGTCATGTATATGTGTCAGACTGTGGTAGACGACAATACAGTTGGTCATGTACACGTGTCAGACTGTGGTAGACGACAATACAGTTGGTCATGTACACGTGACAGACTGTGGTAGACGACAATACAGTTGGTCATGTACATGTGTCACACTGTGGTAGACGACAATACAGTTGGTCATGTACACGTGTCAGACTGTGGTAGACGACAATACAGTTCGTCATGTACATGTGTTACACTGTGGTAGAAGACAATACAGTTGGTCATGTACATGTGTCAGACTGTGGTAGACGACAATACAGTTGGTCATGTACATGTGGCACACTGTGGTAGACGACAATACAGTTGGTCATGTACATGTGTCAGACTGTGGTAGACGACAATACAGTTGGTCATGTACATGTGGCACACTGTGGTAGACGACAATACAGTTGGTCATGTACATGTGTCAGACTGTGGTAGACGACAATACAGTTGGTCATGTACATGTGTCACACTGTGGTAGACGACAATACAGTTGGTCATGTACACGTGTCAGACTGTGGTAGACGAGAATACAGTTCGTCATGTACATGTGTCAGACTGTGGTAGAAGACAATACAGTTGGTCATGTACATGTGTCAGACTGTGGTAGACGACAATACAGTTGGTCATGTACATGTGTCACACTGTGGTAGAGACAATACAGCTTGGTCATGTATACGTAATGTCAGACTGTGGTGAACGACAATACAGTTGGTCATGTACATGTGTCACACTGTGGTAGACGACAATACAGTTGGTCATGTACACGTGTCAGACTGTGGTAGACGAC